>NW_022103934.1:2257887-2260801 GCF_000313985.2 Echinops telfairi | reverse complement strand
GAGGGCAACAAATGTATAGATGTGTTTTATACAATTGATCTATGTATTGTGATGAATTGTATGAGCCCCAATAAATTGATTAAATATATATATTTATATATACACTCATATATATATATGAGTGTCCTCTGTTCAATCCTTCAAAGCATGCAGATGTCTATCAACTCAGGTCAAGGTTCAGAGATACTTTTCCTATGTCACATAGATAATATAATTAGAACAAACTGATTCGAATTCAATTCTATATCTGAGACCCATGCACTATGCATCTCTCTCCATGTGACTTCCTCCGATGTTAACATGTTTAAAGCAAAAGTTCAGAGAAATGACCCAAAGATACATCTCAATTACCTTTTAAATTGATTCAAATGTCCTGACCAGGAATCAGACTCAAGGCTCTGTCTTTATGTATCCCTTTGGGTTTCTCAAAGGCTACCTCACAAGGATGAAAGAGAAGTGGACAGTTGGAATCAACTTCAGAAAAAGAGCAAAGAGAACGATATGTTCTAAATTACCATCTGCCAACACTGCCTGTGATTCTCTCTTCTACTCCCAGCCATCCTTCCAGGGAGGGCCCACCGCTGTCAGCTGGGAGGGCTCTGAGGAGGAGTTCTCTGCCTGGAGGAACCAGCACAGTGAACTGGTAGAATGGACAGCAAGGAGACTGGGGCCAGTTGCCTTCTGCCAGACTGTCTGATTCAAACCTGGCTTCAACTTTTTCCGGTCCATGCCGCATACAAGTTATTTAGTCAAACTGCGGTGTTTTTCTCTTCTCTCAAACAGCAATAGCATGCGTTGTTCTTTTCTGGATGCGGGTGTGCAGGAAAAAAGGAAATACATTACAGATTTAAATTCATGCAGATGTTAGTAGTGAGCAGCCTTCAAGAAGACATTCACAGTGCTGCGGTTGCATCATTGTTCTCATCATAGCATGATCATCTTCAATGACAAAACCATTTTGAAGGGTTCAGGGAATAGGTGAAAGAGTCCCAACTCCTGTGTTGGGGGAAAGTGGCGGTGGAAATTAGAACCAATCTAAGAAAACAGCAAAACTCTAAATGCATTTTCTCAGCCCTCTACCAGGAACAGAAACTTCATCGGCATCTTGAGCTGAATCTTAGTCCTGCAGGATAGCCTATCCCCCCACCCCAAGTGTGTGCTTGCCCTGAGGAGGAGTGGGTAAGCCCTCCAGCCCTTCTGTCCACTCACTGAATTGTGCTGAGTTTCTGCTGGGACATTACAAGGAGTGAGGGTCCACTACTCCTCTCCTGGCAGGTGGGTGGTGAGGGCTGAAGTACCTTCCTCAGAACTGGCAGGAAGAAAGACGCAGAAATCTGCTGTTTGCAGCAGAAGACCACTGCAGAGGAGAGAGACGGATTTCTCTGAGGTAGATTGGACATATTGAAGGTAAGGCAGATTATATCCAGTTGTGTAGCCTTGAGAACTAAATGCCCCATACTCACAAATAGTCAGGTTGGTTCACGTTATTCTAGTATCTGAAGCCTTGCTAATATGAATAAGACAAGAGAGTAGAAGATGGAAGTCCCAGATGTCTGGGTCCTCCCCTTCTTCCCCCGCTCCTCCCCCACCCAACAGTTTCATTGAGCTAAAGTTTGTTATCATACACTGCCATAGATAAGTCGCTTTTCAAAAGAGTTGTATATACATCATTGCTATCAGTTCTAGCACTCCCTCCCCCTCCTACATTCAATATTTCCCCAATTCCACTCAAACCACCACCACCCCTGAGCCTGTGCCCAAGAGCGATTGCATTGCATCAGTTGTCTCCCTGCATACACTTCTTCTGTGCTTCATAAATTAGGAAACATAAAAGAAGCAATTAAAAAGCAAAACAACAGAGAGAGAAAAAAACTTAAATAAATAATAAATGGGAAGAAAGAAAAGACCACCAGTCATATTAAAAGAAGCCAGAGAGAAAATTTCTGTCTTGGAGCAAGTGAGAAATATTTAAGCCTAGAGCAAATTCAGGTTGGATCTAGAGGGAAGTCAACTGACCAGGTACCATATTACCCTGTACTTCCATGCACTATAATCAAGTTTACAATAATCTATGTCTGATAGCAAAGCTGGTATCATCCCTTGACTATGACCAGAGGGGATCTGCCAGAGGTTTAAGCTGACTAGAGAGTCTGCAAATGGATTTGGGGCTCCCACTGCCCTCCAGAGCCTTCTACAAATTGAGTGTTCATAGTCTAAGCTCTGATACTATCAGCATATTTGGATTTTGTCATTTGTCATCTTTGGATCACACAGGCTGGTGTGCTTCTTTTATATGGATTTAGCTGATGCCTCACTCCAATGGCTGCTTGTTTGAATACAAGCCTTTAAGACCCCAGGCAGTATTCCAAATGATGGCACCATCTGCTGACTTCACCACTCTTTGATGTAGCACGCTTATCTTCAGTGATCACTTCCTGAAGGTGAGTATCCAGCAGGTGAGCCCTCCTACTCTAAGGAAGAAGCTCACCTGTATTCCTCGCTTCTAACTTCCAAGTTGAAGGATCTTAACAAGAAAACCAGACACTTTTCTTTTGATTTTCCTACTTTAAAATGAGTGCAATTTTCTATTCACAAACCCATTGACTTCATACTTTCATTTAGGGAAGAATGGGTCTTTTTATTCCCCCTTAAATTTTATTTATTTTTTTTCAAAACCATTTTAGTGGGAGTTAATATGGATATATCATCCTACAGCTCAATGACATCAAGCAGGATTGTACAATTTCTACCTAAATCAGTTTCTTTTTTAAAAAATCATTTTTGAGGGCTCATAGATCTCTTATCACAATTCATACATATATCCATTGTGTCAAGCACATTTGTACATTTATTGCCATCATCATTTCCAAAACATTTTCTTTCTACTTGAGCCCTTGGTATCAGTTCCTCGTTT
>NW_022103934.1:2247926-2256122 GCF_000313985.2 Echinops telfairi | reverse complement strand
CTGTTGGGGCACCATGCTCTGTCCCCAATGTCCACCCTCATCATTCCCTGGGGATCTTGCTGCTCCCCTCCCCTGCTGTTCCTCTGCACTCCCTCCTCTGCTGTTCCTTTGCCTCAGTGTGGCGGGATCAGATCAGGTGCAATTCCCACACTGTGTCTCTGGTGTGGTCCCCCGCAGGGCCATGGGTCAGTGAGGGCAAATTCGGGTTTTTATAAGAGTTCCTGGGTGGTGCTAATAGTTAAGAACTCAGCCACTAGCTGACAGGTTGGTCATCTGGATCCACACAGAGGTGCCATAGATGACAGGCCTGGCAACCGGCTTTGATCCCTTTTTTATATATATAACCATTTGCTATCCTAAACTAATGAAAAATAGGATAATGTTTTACCTTATTTGTAGTGTACTCGTCATCTAAGAGCACTAAGACACAACTAATGGAAAAATGATATCACTACATTAATGCTGTACAACCTTGATCAAGACATCATGTAAAATCATCTTTTTTTTCCCCTGCATATGCTTTGTAATATTACAAGATTGGACAGTTCACAAATATCTTTGGTAGCATTGCGAGGATGGCACAGGACTGGGTAATATTTCCTTCGATGGTACATAAGGTCACTACGGGTCCGACCCCCCAGTGGCACCTAACAACAACAGAAGCACAAAGGCCTTTATTCCCCGTGTGGAATTCATCAGTTGGAATTCAGCAAATAAAGGTGAAAACACCATTAACAGCACTGAATGCAGGGAACTTAACACAGGTACCACAGTTGTCAAATTACTGACAAGCCAAAAAGGACCAGTGCAGCAATACAGACAGAGTCATGTGGAACTAAGTTACCACGCCCAGAGTTAAGGAAACAGGTATAAGGCAAATGTCTAGTTGAATAAGATGTGCTTATCTTTAGTGAAGAATATAACAATAAAGCCAGAAGGAAACACAGTGGTTTAAAAATCCTCTTCTCTTTGAACCCACCTTCACACAGTAGGGTGAATTTGGAGTAAGGAGACAATAATTTATCAACAAACACATAGGGCCAGCTTATAGCGTACATGGCAGAAGCAGTGATGGTTCATGGAATGAGTTCCCCTCTTCCATGTGGAAGAGCAGTTTGAATCCCAACTCATGTTTTAATCCCAACTCATGTACCTCATGTGCAATCTCTCAGGAGAGGCCTAGGTACTGCTAAAATATCAAACAGGTGGCAAGAAAGATTCCAAACTAAGATTTTCTAGGAAGAAAATCCTGGTTAACTTCTTGCAAAATATCAAACAATGACAATGATGAACAAATATAGGTTTCTAATGCAGTAATAATTAATCATTACTGTGCAGGTGAAATATTACATGTTAAGATAGACAGTTTAGACTGACCGGTATATGCAGAATATTGAAGATCAAAAACGAGCTTTCTTTCTCATAAAACCAAAGATTAATTTTGAGTTTCTGTGTTTGATTTAATGTATATAAGCGCTATGTAAAAATTGTCCCTCACAGAATTACCAGATTAATTGCGGCTAGATATCGATCTTGCTTATAACAAGGTAGAATGAGTAGATGAACAACGAGACAGTGTAAATAATTACTGCAACCCAAAACCAATCTACTGCCATGAAATTGATTGCAGTTTCTTGTGAGCCTAGGTAGCATTTGTGATGCTGCAGAGTTTTATGAGAGCAGATAGCCTCATCTTTCTCCTGTACAGTGATTAGTGGTTTTGAACTGCTGACCTCAAAGTAGTCCATTGTAATGCAATTAATCACTTATATGGCTTTTCTAGCTATAGCCCTCGTTACTCCCACAAAATGGTCTTTGCTTTCCTGACGACTCTGAATAAGGAGGTGGAGCAGCATACCCGCTGGTTTATGATCCAGACAAACTCACCATATATTCAGTACATCTTGCATGTTTCCACAACGGTGAATAAATTTCAGAAGAGTTTCAAGAGTAAGATAGAGTTAAAAAAAAAAAAAGAATGTTCTAGTGATCTACTTCCATTATTAGCCAATGAAAACTTGTGGGTCACATTGGTCTGATTGGTAATGGATATGGCAAAAAACAAATGGACAATGTTTGCTCTGTTGCCCGTGGGATTGCCATGAGTTGGAGAGAAGGCAAGTAGAAGGAAGTCAGCAACAGTGATGTGTGTAAATAAAGGATGTGAGAAGAAATATTATCAGGCAAACTGGGGCAAATCCCTTGACTGTTATAGATAAGTTATTTGACATTTTTCCTCTTGTGAGCTTTAAATGCTCAGCTGGTGCTCATAAGGAGTTCAAGACTCAAAGCAAACTAGTCATTTTTGAAGGAAAAATCTATAAAGATCAGTGGTTCTTCCCTTGGCTGCACATTCTAACCTGGATGGTGCTTTAAAACTCTGATGTTCAACTCACAGGCTGGTCCAGGTAAATCAAAACTTGTACTGATGGGAGGAAAAATCAATGTGTTTGTTGTTGTTTTTCATTTTCCAGATAATGCCAATATGAAGTTGAGGTTGGGGACAAGTAACATTCATTCACATACATAAGCAGCATATACTGCTCCATTAAACACAACAAGGAATCTGGGCAATAGATTGAATTATACAGAATGAAGATTCTTCAATAGAATGAAGATTCTAGGTGTGTAGAAATAAAGTTGTGCATTTATCAGGAAACCTGAATCGTAGCTGTAATGCAATTTTATTAAGCTCATTGATGTTACCCATATATTTGCAACAATTCTATGAAATAAATGACAGAGGAAATTAAAGCTTGAGATAGGATGCTATCAAAGGTACAAAATTATGTAACCAAAGAGGAAAGATTTCGGATTACAGATGTTTGGGTTGACCACCTTTCCCAAACCAGAGACACAAAGAGATGGCACGAGTGTTGACCTTAAGATGTTCTGCCAAGGAGTTTCTGCAGAGCTTTCTTTATGTCCGTGTTCCTCAGGCTGTAGATGAAGGGGTTCAGCATGGGGGCGACCACGGTGTACATCACAGTGGCCACAGCATCCTTCTTTGAAGAAGATAAAACAGCTGAACTGAGATATTCTACCATACTTGTTCCATAATATAAGCAAACAACTGACAGGTGAGAGCCACAGGTAGAAAAGACTTTATACTTCCCACCTGACAATGGGACTCTCAGAATGGAGGAAATAATTCGTATATATGAGAAAAGGATCCCTGAGACCGGAACACCACCAAAGAAGGCACCAATACAATAGAGTAATACGGTACTGGTGGACGTGTCTAAGCAAGCAATATTGAGGATTTGAGGGGGATCACAGAAGAATTGAGAAATTTCCAAATTCATGCAGAAGGTAAGTTGGGACACCATTAAAATGTGTAGCTGGGAGTTCAAAAAGCTAATAAAAATAGACATCAAAACCAGTGAGCCACAGAGGCGGGCGCTCATGATGACTGTGTAATGCAGGGGGTGACAGATGGCCACAAACCTATCATAAGCCATCGCAGTCAAGAGAAGACTGTCCAAACATCCAAAAAAGGAAAAAAAGGACACCTGTGTCAGGCAGCCAGTGTAGGTGATGGATTTGCTCTGTGTCTGGATGTTGACAAGCATCTTGGGGACTGTGGTGGAGGAAAAACCAATGTCAGCCAAGGACAGGTTGAAGAGGAAGAAGTACATGGGGGTGTGGAGGCGGGAGTCAGATCCAATGGCCAGCATAATGAGTAGATTCCCAAACAGAGTGACCAGGTACATGGTGAGAAACAGCCCAAAGAGGAGGGGCTGCAGTGCCGGATCCTCAGAGAGACCCCGGAGGAGAAATTCTGAGACACTGGTTACATTCTGAGACTCCATGTCCCTGAGACAGCTTGGAAAACACGTGGAAAGGAAAAAGACATCAGCTGTTTGTCTACATATTCATGTAAGAAATTCAGAGTAAAGTGTTCTTACTTACGGAACGAATATCTCAGGACCTTGAGTTATGGTTCTCAGATATAGAAACTCCATTCTCTCCAAATTCTTTCCGCATGGTGGCTATGATATGCTCATGTTTCTGTATATGCTCCCCTATGTCTTCACTATTTTACTGTTAATGTCACTTGAACAAAATTGGTTTCCATTCAACAACTTGTGCATATTTTGTCTTGTGTCATTAGTTACCTTAATGTAACAGCACCCTTCCTCTCTCGGATCTCTCTTTCTCTTTCTTACCCATTCCTACCTTCTTGGCTTTGTGTTCAGACAAATGTTCCTGTTTTTGCTTCATGTGGTTGACCACACTCAGGGGTAAACTCCTATATGATGTTATTATTCTCTCTATAGACTTGTCTACTACTTATCAGAACATTGCTCTTCAGAGGTGGCTTTCCTTCCAGGCTTTAAAAGTGTCTAAGATCCATAGCTTACGTTATTCCACCAATCTCTATCAGATCAATAAATGTGGCCTTTTCCACAGTTGTAAATTTTGTTCTACATTTTTTTTCTCCCTTTTTGTCCAGAACATTTGGTTGTGACTAGTTAGAGTGGTCAGTACTGGTACTGCGGTGTCTTCCAGGTCTACAGAAAACATGGTTTGTGCTTCCCAGTAATCATTTATACTAACTTTTTCCCATAAGACTTTAATGTCCTAAACTTGCCTTTGCTCTGGATGAGGAAAGGCCAAGAGTTGCATCGTTGATGGCTGTTCACAGCTTTTAAGAGCCCAGTCAGTACACACCAAATTAGGATGAGGAATTGTGGAGTATATTTTGTCAGTTGACTTATGTGTCCTAAGTCTGTGGTCCTAAGTCCTCAAGCCCAAAGATTCATTCCCACAAGGTGATTTGTGGTACACACACATTGTAGAGACATAGGGCTGGATAATGTTATAAATGGAGAGAAAATGTTTTGAGAAATGATGTACAAATGCGCTTTACACAATTGATGTGTGTATGGATTGGGATAACAGTTGTATGAGCCCCTAATAAAATGTTAAAAAAGAGGGGGAAAAAAGAAAAGAAGAAAAGCAAGGACATTTTAGGATGAGAAATACACACAAAAGGAAGATGTCAAACCCCCAACCCGATGAATGAAACAGATGCAATAAGAAATTTCCTTCTCATTAAAGGCAACAGAGGTAAATAGTATGTATTATATATACAATCCTTTAACTATGCTCTGTAAGTATTTCAATATATAGGCAATCTGAATAGTTGGGAGGAGATTAGAACTATGCCCACAAATATGTATATATGTGAATTGATATATATGCTATATGTGTATATTTGAACCTGAACTCACTACCATCAAGTTGATACCAACTCATCGCGACCGTATAGGATAGGGGAGACCTGCCCCTTTGGGTTTCTGAGACTGTAACTCTTCACAGGAGTAGAAACCCTCATCTTTCTCCCAGAAATATATGTATATATTTGATAGAGGAGACTTACCTCACATATTTTGGATGGACATGTCATCCAGAAGACTACCCCATAGTAAAGGATATTATGCTTAGTAAAATGCAGGGTCCGAGAGAAAGAGGAAGTCTCTTGATGAGGCGGGTGGACATACTGGCAACAAGAATGGCTCAAGCAGAACAATTGTGAGGATGAAGCCAGACCAGAGATCGTGTCCTGTGGATACAGAAGCTCCTCAGTGAGACTGGCAGCACCTCACAACAGCGGCAACATTTTCCCTAGAAAAGCTTTCGTAATCCTATTGAAACATTTTTTAAATGGACATGTGTTTATTTATTTTTAATCTTTCCAGAATGTATCGCCCTTGTTTTGATCATGTCGACTTTCCCCCTTCCACCTCTTTTTGAGGAATCTTTGTTGTGTGTGGTGTCTTAGCGCTTCATCTTTTTTTTTAGATCGATTTTTTTTAAATCATCTATTGAAACATTTTTATCTGTAAGCATTTTTCTTGGAAAGGTGACTAACTAGTACTATACTAAAAATATACTGAGATGTTCTCATTCAGTACAGCACTGTGTTCTAAATTGAGATGAAGTACGAACATCTGCTTCAAACACTTTAACGATACGTAGTATTACTGGGAAAGGTGCCATTTTATTTGCCAACGTCGTATACTAGCTCTCCTGTGAAAATTAGTGTGCCACATTCATATCACACAATTGTGAATTTCTATATGATGTTGTGCAGGCAGCACAGGCAGCGGTTTCATGCGGTTCTTCACAGGGGCGATGGGTCAGGATGGACTCAACAACAACATGCACACACAGCATAGATTGGATGAGGTGTAAAATTAAATGGATGTCCAAATTTGCTACTGATTGTGAACATTTTTCCCAATGAAATGGTCAGCTAACATTCCATGCTTCTCTTGTGAAGGTATGAAATCACAAATACCCATGAAAACTCTGTGGGTATAGTCATTCCATCATAGATCCACATAAAAATTACCATCTTGGATAGAAAATAAAATGCATACTAATCATAGAAAGCTCTCCTACAATCCACAGTCTGTGCTATGAAGTCCCCCATAAGCCCTTCCTATTCCTCTTCTCTCTCTCTCTCTCTCTCTCTCTCTCTCTCTCTCTCTCTCTCTCTCCCTCTCAGCTTTTCACTGTGAATTACATGAGGCTTTACAGAGTGGATCATGATTTTTGTATTCAACAACTTATCAAAGGTTCCAAGGGCTTTCCTGTTTCCATCATTTCTGCCTGTCTGCCCTAGTTGGGTATTATTAGACCAATTCTCTTATTCACAGACCAGCTCACCAAGTTTCAAGAAGTAGAATGAAAATTCTGCCTCTGTTTGCTGATGTGAAACTAAAGCGGGTTTGAAAAAGAACACACACAATTCGCTCTGACTGGGGAGATGGAGGCCTGGAATTAAAAATCAGGAGAAGTTTATAGACCAAATCTTTGGGACATTAAGCTTGAGGGGCATGTTAATCTATTAACGGCATTTAGTTGGGGTGTTATAGCTGAAAATGAGGATAATTACTTTATTTCTAAAGTATGTGTGGATAATAAAAATTTGACAGAGTAAATATTTGATCATTGTTTTTCAATCAGAATTATAATCACTATGGCTATATATCATTGATAAAATGTCATGTAACAAAATATTTAATGTCCTCATTTGATTATACTCATATGGAAAATATAGAATCTTATATTGCAGAAAATCTGAGTATACGATGAGGTGAGAATTCGATGTAGTTAAATGTTAAATACTACATGATTAATTCCCTTTTTTCTCTTCTTTCTTCTTTGAGTTTAATTTTCCTTTCATTTCTATGAAAATATCCACAATTTTCAAGACCACTTGAACATGGTGCATTGTATTAAATGGACAGAAATAGATTCCATGAAGAATCCACATATTCATGCTCTAGTCTATCTTGTCTCTAAGAGTTAAATATTTGCCTGAAAATTCATCAACTGTTGAAACTCATCAGCTGCTCTGTTTCCATAAAGCTGTCTGGAGGCTCCTAAATCCTGCAGCGCAGCTCTTCTCTGTCCTGTAGAATCGCTGGGAGTTGGAGTCCATTCAAGAGCTCAAAAACTCATTGCCATTCAGTCGATGCCAACTCATAGTGTCCCTATAGGACAGAGTAGAACTTCCCCCACAAGTTCCAAAATCTTTTGGGGACTAGAAAGCCCCAACTTTGCCCACAAAACAGGCTGGTGGTTTCAAACTGCTAAATTTGCCGAACTCCTAACCACTGCACTAACCGGGCTCGGTGGGTTTCAATTGGCTAGCCCTAAAGGACATCGTTGTATGTAAGAAATTACTCAGCATGTGGAAGCCATGCAAATTACCTTGTGTTCCTATGAATCAAAGAACAAAGGTCTATTTTTTATTTAACATAGATTTACTGTTGTCTTTAAGGTTGTAGTCTATTCTTTGACACATATAGGATAAGTTCTTGGGAATCAGAAATGAAGGAGTCTTGGTTGTTTCCTTGCAAGCATTCACTCTCTGCTTACATAAGCCTGACAATGAAATGTCCTTTCTGGAATCCAGAGAAAAATCAAAATTTGGCTCTAATAACATCTAGTATTTTTGCCTTTACTACAAGCATCCATCACCTTATTTGGTAATGTGTGTAATACATATTATCTGTTCAATCCTTACAGCAATGCAGATCTTTTGCTATCATTTATGGATCAAGTGAGATGGCAACGGAGAGATTCAGAAATATTTGCCATATGCCACAGAGATAATAATTAGAATAAAGTGGATTCAAATTAAATTAGAGTTCTCTGAGGCCCGTGCACTAAATAGCT
>NW_022103934.1:2244711-2245810 GCF_000313985.2 Echinops telfairi | reverse complement strand
CTCTTGAATGTGGTATTTGGTTTGATACTTGGGCGATTTTAATTTTTGCCAATTTAAATGACATCATCAATTCTGGTTTTTCTGTGTAGCTAATGAATGTTGGAACTTTAGAAAACTACTGTTTTGTGATACTTATTTGGTAACTTGACTCCTCTCTTAACTATTTCTGTTGTCCTCACAGAAGACTGCATTCAAAATGTTGGCCAGGGGTGTAATCATTTTAAGGCTTGACAGGAAGAAGATTGAGTTGAAAGGTCACTTGGGTGTCACTTACCAGGATTCAGTTCCTCAAAGACTGTTAGAGAGGCCTCCTTCATCTTCTGTCCATAATATTATTGTGTAAACTTCCCTCCATCATCTGTCTGTCAGTGTATCATGCTGTGGTAGCCTGTGTCTTACTGTGATGCTGGAAGCTGTCATATCAGTATTTCAAAGCCCAGGAGGGACACCCTAAGGAACCAAGTTTCAGTGGCGCTTCAAGAATAGGAACAGACAACTAAAATGGATTATGCTCCCCACTTTGGAAGAAGTAGTCACTGAAAACCTGATGTGTAGCTTTGAAACACTGACAGCTACTGAAGGCCTAATGAATGGAAGAAGTGTATTGTCTGAGATATGCCACAAGATGGGCCCCCTCAATCTGAGGGCACTGGAGATGTACCTGCAGGAGAGCTGCTCTCTCAGAGTGGAGTCCACTATGGTCACATGAGCAGAGGACAGCCTGCGGGACTGGAGTGTTTGGGAGGTTCATTTGCTGATGTGTGTAACACAAGGTAGGGAGAAACAGCTGCCAAAATCTGCTAATGGTCAGAACTCTGACTGTGTGAAGTATGAACCTAGGACAACTCGAAATGCTCAAACATGAACTGAACACATAAAGCTCAATAGACTGGGCATGAGTGGGCTCAAATGGACTGCGATGGGTGGTTCTGAATCAGAAAATCATGTGATTAATTATGCCAGGAATAACACAATCAAAAGAAATAACATGACATTCACCAACAAAAGGGACATTTCTAAATCAATAGAATTGCACTACGCCCCAGGTGGATGATTGATAATATTCCCTATCATAAAATGAAAATAAATATCATAGATA
>NW_022103934.1:2225292-2228934 GCF_000313985.2 Echinops telfairi | reverse complement strand
GAAGGAGAGAGTCAGCAAAACAAATCCTCAATGAGGTGGATGGATACAGTGACTACAACAATGAGCTCAAATATCACAATTGTGAGGGCAGCACAGGACCAACCAGTATCTTATTCTGTTATATATAGGTCACTCTGAGTAGTAACTGACTCAGTGGTACATAACAACACTTTAAATTTCAAAGTATAGAAATTGCAACAGAGAAACAATAGCTTAAAATTCAACATATCTGACCAGATGTGTGGAGAATGAGCATATTAGAAGAAATACAACCATAGAAGCAAGGATGGTAAGGTTGAGACTTGCTTACTTTGGACATGCCAACAGAAAAGGCCAATTGTTAGAGAAAAGAGATCATCTTTGGTTCTGTAGATGACCAACAAAAACAAGAGAAGCCTTCGAGATGAACTAACCCATTAGGAAAGGACTCATATATACCAGCCATCATAAAGATGATGCCGGGCAAGATGATGGTTAATTCTTTTATATAATAATATTGCCCTGAGTTGCAGCCAGACAATAGCCAAAAGTAGCAACAGGATGAAATGAGACTACATGTGAAAAGGTCTTATGAAGAATGTTTAAGAAAATCACATTGCCTGATGCCAGAGGAGGTTCCTTGTTATCTTCCCTATTTGAGTTCTAAACTCGACATTCTTCATTATCTGCCCATGAGCAATATAGGACTCAAGACAAAAGATCTGGCTTAGAGGTGAAGCACTTTACTGTGGCTGCGCTGTACAGCTTACTGGGATATTTGTTTAACATGTTCATTCTCACAAGGAAGAACCACACCAGCCTGTGTGATCACGAGATGTCGACAGGATCAACTATCAGGCATCAGAAGATCCAAAACAACCAATCATAATGACGCAAACGAGGAGGGTCAAAATGGAGACTCAAAGCCCATCTGTAAATAATTGGACATCCTCTCACTGAAGGGTCACAAGGAAGGGATGAGCCAACCAGGGTGCAGTATAGCACCTACAAAACAAACACATTCCTGTTGTTCTTTAATGCTTCCTCCCCTACAAGATCATGAACCCAGTTATACCTTACAAATCCAGCTAAACCGGAGCTGTATATTGGTACGGACAAGAGCTCTCAACACATGGAATCCAGGACAGATAACCCCTCAGAAACAGTCATGAGAGCAGCGATATGCTGATGGTAGGTGGAAGGTAGTGTATAGGAGGTGGGGAGAAGGGGGAGAAAGGCGGAACTGATCTAAATGATCAATCAATCAACTTATAACCCATCCCCCACCCCACCAGAATAATGAACAAATGAAAAAGAGTGAAGGGAGACGACTACTGTGTAAGAAATGAAAATAGTAATTTATCAAGTTTTCACAAGAGTGGGAGGGTGGGGGAGGGAGGGGGAAAAGAGGAGCTGATACCACAGGCTCAAGTCGAAAGAAAACGCTTTGAAAATGATGACAACATATGCACAAATGTGATTGATACAATTGATATATGCATTGTTATAAGAGCTATAAGAGCCCCAGTAAAATGATTAACAGATAAGTAAAATAAAATTTGAATGCTCAAGCCACCCCAATCCAGTTATCAGAATCTCTGGTGGTGAGTGATCATTATTTTTAAAGCTTCAAAGATGATTACAATAAGAACTAAGGTGAAGAATAATGACATACATTCCAATATATGACCTGCAAAACTCGATTCAGTAGATAGAAAAGTTGTATGGAAAATACACATGAACCCTGAAAATTGATACAGATTTTAAACATATAAAAAGAGAGTTGTGTATTTCTCCAAGTGCCGTAGGTCATTGATGAGAAACCAAAGGAGACTTCATAGGTAAGAACCATAGAATTCAATTATAGGGCAGCTGCGACATATGAAGTATCCCAGAATACTCCACCAAGTCCATTCAAAACGTAAGAAAATATATAATATTTTGATATGAAACATACAGAATGAAAACTACAACAATGATCTAGCATGATACATATAATTCATAGTTCACAATGTTTGGTTTTGATGGGTTTTTTTAACTTGAGCAACAACAAAAGAAGGCAAAAGGATCACCTTGCTCTACTGAAAAGCCTCCACGGGGCTCTCTTGATGTTGCTGTTCCTCAGGCTGTAGATGAAGGGATTTAGCATAGGGGTGACCACAGTGTACATCACTGAGGCCAGGGCACCTTTCTTGGGGGAAGATGAGACCGCTGAACTGAGGTACACTCCAAGACCTGTTCCATAAAATAAGCAAACAACTGACAGGTGAGAGCCACAGGTGGAAAAGGCTTTATACTTCCCACTTGAGGGCTGGACTCTCAGAACAGAGGAAACTATTCTATAATAAGAGCAAAGGATCCCTGAAATTGGAAGCAAGCCAGACAGGGCACCGACAATGTACATCACTATGCTATTGGTGAATGCGTCAGAACAGGCAAGATTGCGAAGTTGAGAAAGGTCACAGAAGAAATGAGCAATTTCCAAATCCTTGAAATAAATAACTTGCAACACTACCGTATTGTGCAACTGGGAGATCAAAAGGCTGATGAAAATGGACACCGAAACCAATAAGCCACAAAGGCGGGGGTTCATGATAACCCGGTAGTGCAAAGGATGACAGATGGCCACAAATCGGTCATAGGCCATCGCAGCCAGTAGCAGACTGTCCAAACATCCCAAAAGCATTACAAAAAAAATGACATCTGTGTCAGCCATCCTACATAGGATATTGAGAGGTAAACTGAGGTACAGAACGAAGGTAGAATTGAGAAAAGGAACATGAAGTTAAGAGTGACTTTATCAGAGCAGGAAAATGAGTTCCCAGGTGGGTTATGAGACCCAAGGAGTTAGGTCAGGGAAATTGCGCCCATCATCAGGGGCAGTGGGACCTATACAGGGCCGAAGTTAGGGAGGAATGCACTGATAAGGAGGAGGGAGGCTTCCCTGTGCTGCCGTTGCAGGGTCTGAGTCAGGAGATGGCTTACGAGCAGATTATCTTGTTTTCACAGATGAGTTTCTAGGAATGCGGGCAAAGGAGCTGTAAGTCTAGAATTGCCTTGGAATGCTGGGGGAATGGGCCGCACAGTCCAGACCTGGTCGAAACACCCCAAACACTTCGTGATAATGGGCGTCAAGTTCTGTCTTAACTGCTTCCTGCTGAAACGGGATGACCAGGGGAGCGGTTAAGAGCTGAAAGGTTCAGGTCCAGGGTCGGTCAGAACCGGACTGTAGGGATAAAGTAGAGCTGGTTGAAGTTTAGGTTGGAGATGTCTTTCATTCATTCCTGTGAATTTTAAAAATACAGGGAGATAAAAGTAATAGCAGACAGATTATTATTAGGGGTCCGACCAAGGGCAAAATCCAAGCTGAAAGGGGTTTTGAAACCACAAAGAAGAGCCAGTGGTGCTTTATTGGAGCTTTCAAATTTCATGGGCCATGATGAGAATCACTTTAACATTTTGTTCAACTATGCCTGATTTATTAATATAGTAATGACACTCCTCATTTAAGAACACACATGGTCCCCCTTCATCTGTAAGTTGAAGGCTGGATGGTTCTGTAGGGTGACTTCTGTGAAGAATGTTAGCTGCCTCTGGAGTGAGGCAAGTGAATCAGAGGTGGAGTCGATGACAAATTGTGTTTTATTATTAAAGGTATGGGCC
>NW_022103934.1:2222154-2223887 GCF_000313985.2 Echinops telfairi | reverse complement strand
AGGCAACATTAGTTCCTCAACTACCTGTGGGCAGGAGTGACTGCCAGGTTTAAGTGAGTCTGGAAGCCGAGGGAGGATGGTTGCCATGGTTAGAGAAGGAAACTGGCATAGACATATGTTAGGGTTTTCAATAAACATAAGGTGAATTTCCTGCATAGAGCTGGGAGACAGTAAAGAGAGGACTCAATGTGAGAGAAGGTTTTGCAGCCTGTGGATAGATAACGTCTGGATGCGTTCTCCTTATGTTCATTTGAGAGCTTCTTTGGTTAGGGCGGTAGTGCTGCTAGGGACTGGAGGCACGGCTGGCAGCCTGTGACTGTCATATCTAGCTGTTTGGATAGATAATCCACTGGAGAGTGGGTGGGCCCCAGAGGCTGAGTCAGGACTCCAAACACTACCTCCGGCCTCTCATCCGTGTAGAGGAAGAAGGGTTTATCAGGGTTTGGTAAATGTAAAGGAGGAGACTGAAGGAGGTTTTACCGGAGTTTGTTAAGGGAGGCCTTAACTAATTGGGGGGAGTATAGTGGGCCAGCAGGGCTGAACTTATTGGCTTCATACAGAGGCTTAACTAACAGAGAAAAATTATCAATATAATGTTTGAAAAACCCCACAAAACCTAAAAAGGAAAGTATTTGGTCAGTGTTTCTGCATCCTGGAATTCCTCTATCACTTGGCACCAGTCTACTGAGTTCCCAGGTGGTGGGAGTGGGGGCAGGCCCAGGTAGCAGGAGAGATGACATTTGATTCATGACATCCGATAGCCTTTAGAGGCTAAAACGTTTAACTTTAAATGCTAACTGGTCTCAGAAGGGCTACACAGTAACAAGGCATCCACATAGTGCAACAAGGTGGATGGTGAGAAGGGACAGTGTAAAGCAAGGTGTCAAACTGGCAGCCTGCGGATCGCAGAGGTAATGTTTTATAGCCCACTATGCTCTGAAATAAAATGAAAGTAGAAAAAAATTTATAAAGACAATAGCGCTTAATGGAGATCAAGGCAATACTGTACACACAATTCCCCCATTAACCTTTTAACTACTGAAGACGAGTAAAACCACAAAATCAAAGTTGCTCATGTTGAGTTTGACACACCTGGGGAAAAAGATCAGCAGCTAGTGCTTGGTCGAACAAATCGGGGGAGTGGTGGTAGCCTTGTGGAAGTATGCCCCACATGTACTGGAGGGTGGGTTCAGCGCCAGGGTCCTCCAAGGTGAAGGAGAATAGAAAATGACAAGCAGGATCTAATGGGATCATTAAAAAATAGCACCCTGTAAGTCAAGTATGGAAAAGTGGGTGGTATTAGAGGGAATGTGGGATAAAAGGGTGGAGGGGTTGGGAATTGCAAGATGAATGGGGATGACAACTTCATTGATCAGACACAAATCTTGCTCGAAACAGTAGAAACCATCCACTTTCTTAACAGGTAGTATAGAACTGTTGCAAGGAGAATGCATGGGTACTATAAGCTGGTTACCTAGGAGGCGCTGAATAATAGGTTTTAGGCCTTAACTTTGGGTAAGAGAAATGGTAAACTGGGAGTGAGATGGGAAGGTGGAGGGATTTTTAAGGCGGATTAAATGATGATGATGCTTTCCAGCAACAGGTCAGGACGAATTCCATTCTTCCGGGTTCAGCCAGTGTGGCAGTGGAGTTGGGGAAGGTGTGGATGGGGTATCGGAGGCAGAGAGCGTTAGCAGAAAGGGAGCTGGGGAAGGAGAAATTGGTAGCAAACG
>NW_022103934.1:2219548-2220768 GCF_000313985.2 Echinops telfairi | reverse complement strand
TCGTTCATCAGGGGTGAGGGTGGAAGCTGCAGGACGCTGTTCCTTGAGCACTACATAGAATCCTGAGGGGACCTTGTGACTGACTGCCACACTGGTTCTTCTGATAGGACAACACTCAGCTTCTTGCAAGAAACACCACTGCAACCAGGGTGGATGAACCCACAACCTGCATGGGGTGCTTCCTAAAAACTTGCTCTCCATCATGCCTGATTGAATTCCTGGAGCCTTTAGTGGAATAAAGTGCTCAAATATGTCTTTCTTTAGTAACATTATTTTATTTGTTGTTGAGAACACACAGCAAAACCCACATGAATTCAGCAGCTTCTACATGTACAAGTCAGTGACTGTAATGGATGGTACGCTTTGAGTTAAGAGACCATCCTAAACCATTGCCCAATATGATCCTCCTCCTTTCACATGAACTCTCTGTCCCTCAAGTTTCCTGTCAAGAAATCCCAGAGCTGCTCCTCTGAGTTTGATTCCATAGAGATTCTTCAAAGAGCTCGGAGCTCAGGGCACCATGCTTGTCTAATTAACCTGAACTCTTGAGAGCTTGTTTTTCAACCATGTTTTTACACAGTGGCCAGGCCTCAGATGTGGAGCCCCAGGTCAAAAAGGGGCCCAGGTGTTCGTTCCCCCAGATGTGACCATTTGGGACTGGACGGGGTGAGAGAAAGAGCAGGATTCAGCACCTGAGGTCAGCGTGGCACTGAGGGCAGACGAATATATATCTGGAGCTCGTTGCTTCCATCAATGCCCCCCCACCCCTACTGAGCAACTGCCAGTCCTGTTTCCTTGGCTGAGGAAGAGAGTGATCTCATCAGTCTCCTGCATGCTACAGCTTTTCCCTGTAGAAGGCTGCCTTGTCCGGTCTCCAGTTCTTCTCCCCGTTCACCAGGGACTCAGGGCTCTACCTCAGGCTGGTGAGTTATGGCTGGGATGCTCTTTCTGCTCTTTTTGCTTCTGTTCTGCCAGCTTCCTCCTCAGGAACCCACCATGAGCATTTATGATTGCCGCCAATACATGCCGCTCGGTGTCTACACACACGGGGATCTGGTGCTTGGGGCCTTTCTCCCTCTCTACAAGCGGACACACAACTCAGAAGCACAGTGGAAATATTTTGTGACCACTCCAAGACAAAATGTGACATTTGACCTGTAAGTCTCTGTGTGTGTCTGTGTGAATGGGGAACGTGAAAGCAACATTGAGATTCTCCCGAG
>NW_022103934.1:2216587-2217678 GCF_000313985.2 Echinops telfairi | reverse complement strand
GCTTCCCTGTCCTGCCTGGCTGCATTGCGTGGGTCACAAATATTTTCTTCGTCAAGTTACTTTCTAGGTTCCTAACCCGTTGTTTGTTGAGTAAACGCCAAAAATCAGTGTCTGACACGTAAACACAAATACAAGTGAAAAACTTCCTTTGTAATCCCTCCTCCTCAATGAACTCATGTGTTTTTAATATTGATTCATTTTAGGAAATCTTTCTCTCTGCTCCAAGTCTGGGATTTTGGGTCTGAACCTGCTGGTGCTTTAGGAACAGCATGCATGTAAACTGAGTTCCCAAAGCTATAAACACAGAATTTTCTGTGCACTAACTTCTCAGTCCAAAACTCTCAATATCTCTTCTTGGTTTTGGACAATCATGCCTTGTAGATATTGCAGATCCTGGATCAAAACACCTCAACACAGCGAGTCACACTGTTTTTCTTTTCCTTTTTACTTCCTAGTGCATAACCAATTTTGTTTTGATGCTAGACTGTAGCCTACTAAGAACGAGATGGCACTAGGAAAAGGTTAGAATGTGGTGAGATTTACAACAATGTGGCACAGAGACACACAGGGAGCACACACTACTGGAAAACCTTCTTGTTGGACCTGATCAATGCACAAACCTTCAATTTTGAAAGAAACGCAGAATATCTGTGTAGCATAATAAATAAAAGCCTGTATGGGAGTTTAATTGTAGCCCCTTTAGTTCTAACGTGCATTTATTTTTTGGCCTTGTCCAGGTTGAACTTCCAAAATTACGGTTATCTTCTGATATTTCTTTTTGCCATTGAGGAGATTAACAGGAGTCCCCTCGTGCTCCCCAACACATCGCTGGGTTTCCGGCTCTACAATGCCTTTCCTAGTGTTGTCAGTACTCTGGAGAGTGTCCTTGGATGGCTGTCAGAAAGGGAGAACCCCCTCCCGAATTACAACTGCCAGACACACAGCAAGAACATGGCAGTCATTGCAGGAATCCCCTCTGAGTTCTTGGAGCAAGCTGGGGCACTGCTGGAACTCTACAGAACACCACAGGTACGGGCGCTGGGGGAGTGGACCTTTCCTTCCTCTCCTGCCACTTAAGTGGAAGAGAAGAG
>NW_022103934.1:2210262-2211545 GCF_000313985.2 Echinops telfairi | reverse complement strand
CCAAGTGTCCAGTGGGTCTCTGACAATTATTGATCAAATCAGCATTTTGAAGGAGAGAAGCAACTAGTTAAAATAGTGTTCACCAAAACTATCTCCTGCCGGGTCTGGATGCTGGCATTGGGCCAGGTCCTTTTTGTGCACGGGCTTATGAGCAGGCAGGTGTTATCCCTTCAGTTGTGGACCCATGGAGAAATGCTCACCCACTGCTGAGTCTACCCTCTCCCCTAATAGGTGTCCTCTTGATTCTGCACATGCTAGGAGGTCGCCCCGATGCTCTGGTGAAACTCTGCCACAATCCAAACACCAAGAGCTCCAGCCACACATTAGGAGCCAGTTCACTGCAGACTCGAGTTTCCGAATTCTGGCTGGCTTGCAGTGATCCAGTTGTTGGGACTTTTCCAGTCCTGCGACTCATAAGCCTGTCTATCATGATGGCCATGCTCCCACTCCACCTCTCCCAGTCAAGCTGGGGGAATGGAGGTGACCAGTGGTGAGAGATGAGGAGGGGTTGGGTTGTGGTGCTTTCTTTAGGTACACTTACCTTTTATATAAAACTCTCTCTTATATACATATGAGATTCTGTGGATTTGTTTCTCTAGTCTGCCTAGAATAACACACCAAGTTTCCCAATCACTCACCCTCTCCCAAACTCCTTTTTTGCCCATAAGCCTCTTGTACACTACTATCTTCAGGTTCACCCAATTTCACACCTATATGCCCTAGCCTATTACTTTATATCACTGACCCCTTGGTAACCTCCAAATTCTAGTCCCTTCGCTATGAGGAAGTTAAGTGGATGTTTCACATCACGTTCGAGTGTCTCCTTTTATTTTTCCCTTTTAACAGTAAAGTGTGGTGTGGTGAAGCTGCCTCCAAATTTCACACCATTTCTGCTATCTGGGTTCTCCCTCCTAACATAGGTTGTCACAGTATTGTGTCTTGGCTATGAACCTCTTAGCACATTTCAATCTAGTATTTTCCCCATGCATAGCGCTAGTTACTCAATAGCATTCCTTAAAAAATTTGAAAGTAACAGACATAAAATAAAATGAGGAGAATCTACCATGTGATATCAAAAAGCAGCATTATTTGATATTTACCAAGAATTTGGTGGCTTTTTTGGATATGTTGACATAAATGTACACAAAAATGTAGTGATTTAATCATTAAGCAATTTAATGGTTTATTGCTACTCTATATCATGAGTTCACTATAACAGAAGATGTTAGAATGAATGTTTACATAATGAGTTATCAAGCAGTTTATGAGTGAGGAATAGAATA
>NW_022103934.1:2205611-2209524 GCF_000313985.2 Echinops telfairi | reverse complement strand
ATGGTGATAAGAATTGGTTATGTATTTAGGACATGTTAGCAGGAAAGACAAGTCCCTGGAGAAAGACAAAATGCTCAGTGAAGGAGAGAGTCAACAAAACAAATCTTCAATGAGTTGGATGGATACAGTGATTGCAACAATGAGCTCAAATATCACAATTGTGAGGATAGCACAGGACGTGTTTTGTTCTGTTATACATAGGTCACTCTGAGTAGTAACTGACTCAATGGTAGCTAACAACACTTTAAATTTCAAAGTATAGAAATTGTAACAGAGAAACAATAGCTTCAAAGTCAACGTATATGACCAGATGTGTGGAGAATGAGCATATTAGAAGAAATACAACCAGCAGCTCTCATGGAAGCAAGGATGGCAAGGCAGAGACTTGCTTACTTTGGACATTCGTACAGACAAGAGCTCTTGACACATGGAATCCAGGACAGATAATCCCTCAGAAACAGTAATGAGAGCAGCGATACCATGAGGGTAAGGGGAAGGTATTGTATATGGTGGGGGGGAATAGAAAATGGAGAAAGGCAGACCTGATCTAAATGATCAACTTATAACCCATCCCCCACCCCACCAGAATGATGAACAAATGAAACAGGAGTGAGGGGAGACGACTGCGGGGTAAGAAATGAAAATACTAATTTATCAAGGTTTCACAAGAGTGGGAGGGTGGGGAAGGGAGGGGTAAAGAGGAGCTGATACCACAAGCTCAAGTCGAAAGAAAATGCTTTGAAAATGATGATGACAACATATGCACAAATACGATTGAGACAATTGATGTATGCATTGTTATAAGAGCTATAAGAGCACCAATAAAATGATTGATAAATAAATAAAATTAAATGTGCATGCTCAAGCCACCCCAATCTAGTTATCAAATCTCTGATGGTGAGTTATCATTATTTTTAAAGCTTCAAAGAGGATTACAGTAAGAGCTAAGGTGAAGGATAATGACATACTTTCCAATGTATAACCTGCAAAACACTATTCAGTAGATAGAAAAGTTGTATGGAAAATACACATGAACCCTGAAAATGGATACAGATTTTAAACACATAAAAAGAGCGTTGTGCATTTCTCCAAGTGTCTTAGGTCATTTATGAGAAACCAAAGAAGACTTCAGAGGTAAGAACCACAGAATTCAGTCATAGGGCAGCTGCGACATATGAAGTGTTCCAGAATACTCCCCAAGTCCATTCAAAACATAAGAAAATAAGTAATATTTTGATATGAAACATAGAGAAGGAAAACTACAACAATCATCTAGCATGATAAATATAATGCATAGTTCACAATGTTTGGTTTTGATGGGTTTTTTAATTTGAACAACAAAAATAAAGGCAGAGATTACCTTGCTCTACTGAAAGCCTCCACGGGGCTCTCTTGATGTCCCTGTTCCTCAAGCTGTAGATGAAGGGATTTAGCATAGGGGTGACCACAGTGTACATCACTGAAGCCAGGGCACCTTTCCTGGGGGAAGATGAGACAGCTGAACTGAGGTACACTCCAAGACCTGCTCCAAAAAATAAGCAAGTAACTGACAGGTGAGAGCCACCGGTGGAAAGGCTTTATACTTCCCACTTGAGGACTGGACTCTCAGAATAGTGGAAACTATCTAGAATAAGAGAAAAGAAACTCTGAAATTGGAAAGAAGCCAGACAGGGCATCAACAACATACATCCCTGTAATCCGTGAATGCATCAAAACAGGCAAGATTGTGAAGTTGAGAAAAGTCACAGAAGAAATTCACAATTTCCACATCCTTGCAATAAATAAGTTGCAGCACTACCGAAATGAGCAACTGGGAGACCAAAAGGCTGATGAAAATGGACACCAAAACCATTCCCCTCCATACACTCCAGCTACAGCTAGAGAGGAAGCAAAGCTGAGTCCTACTCGTACATGTAGAAACACTGCATGCTTCAACCGAGAGCAGAGCCGAGTGAAAAATTTCTACGGCCACTTAAATCTGCCTCCCATATATCAATTTGAAGGGGCTTGGGAAAGAGGGAGAGCAAGGAGTGGTGCGCATTCCAGTTAGGGCTAGTGGAAGCAGATCGACCCATGAAGGCTGGAGTCCTAGAGTTAGTTTAGACAGGTGACTTTTTATAATTCCATTCATTCTTTCAACTTCTCCAGAGAACTGACGCTGGTACAGTACCACTTAATGTCTAGCGCGAATGACACTTGTTGTGTGATCTGAGACACAAATCAATGGCCATTATCAGATTGAATAGAGGTGGGGAGTCTAAACCGGGGGATGATTTGGGTTAGCAGAAATGTTGTGACCATATCGGCTGTTTCTCACTCGGTTGGGAAGCCTTCAACCCACACTGTAAAGGTATCGACTGAAGTGAGGAGAAATGTAAAACCCTTGTGATTAGGCATATGGGTAAAATAGATTTTCCAGTCTTGGCCAGGGAGGCAACCTTGGACTTGATGAGTACACGCTTTTGGTTTTAGCCTTCCTTGTGAGTGAATGGCTTTGCAGGTAAAATATAGCCTATTAACTTTGTACACAAGTTAGGTTAGTTGTGACCACTGAAAGATTGGCTGGAGTTACCGATGAAGAGCACCCTGTCCTATATGCAGAGAGTGATGGACTTGATAGTCGACAGGGAGAACTGCTTTATTATGTAAAGTTATGCATCCTGCAGAAGATTTTTGTCCCCCTTCTTTTTCTAAGAAGGCTTCTTCTTGCGGTGCGTATTTGGATTGCACTTCAGGGAGAGTAAAATAGAGTATTGGGGCTGTTTTGAAGGGTTAGCAGTTAGACTTCTGGCCATAACGTCTGTTTTATTGTTCCCTTGTGTGACAAATGAATTGTCAGTCTGGTATCCCCTGCACTAAATGATTGCTACTTTAGTAGGCAGCTGAAGGGCTTTAACGTATTAGCTATTAACTTACTGTTTATGATGGGAGACCCTTTAGTTGTTAGGAATACCCTTTTTTCCCCAAATACTGGCATCAGTGCACAATAAGAATGGAGTATTTAGAATCTGTAAAGATATTAGCTGTTTTTCCTTTAGCTAAGTGGAGTGCCCACGTGAAAGCAATGAGTTCTGCTTTCTGAGAAGTAGTTCTGTCTGGGAGACATTTGGCTGCCCAGACCTGTTTAAGTGAAACTACAGCATAGGCAGCTCTTTGCTGTCCTTGGGTGTCGACAACAGAACTTTCATCCACAAACAAAGTTCCATCAGGTTCCAGATAAGGTTGACCTGAAAGTTTAAATGAGGCAGCATTAGTTCCTCAACTACCTGTGGGCAGGAGTGCCTGTCAGGTTTAAGTGAGCCTGAAAGCCGAGGGAGGAGGGTTGCCATGGTTAGAGAAGGAAACTGTCATAAACGTATGTTAGGGTTTTCAATAAACTTAAGGTGAATTTCCCGCATGTGGCTGGGAGACAGTAAAGAGAGGAATCAATGTGAGAGAAGGGTTTGCAGCCTGTGGATAGATAACGTCTGGATGGGTTCTCCTTGTGTTCATTTGAGAGCTTCTTTGGTAAGGGCGGTAGCTGCTGTTAGGGACTGGAGGCACGGCTGGCAGCCGGTGACTGTCATATCTAGCTGTTTGGATAGATAATCCACTGGAGAGTGGGTGGGCCCCAGAGGCTGTCAGGACTCCAAACACTACCTCCGGCCTCTCATCTGTGTAGAGGAAGAAGGGTTTATCAGGGTTTGGTAAATGTAAAGGTAGAGACTGTAGGAGGATTTACCGGAGATGTTAAGAGAGGCCTTAACTAATTGGGGGGACTCTATTGGGCCAGCAGGTGTGGCCTTGGTGGCTTCATACAGAGGCTTAGCTAGCAGAGAAAAATTATCAATCCAATGTCTGAAAAACCCCACAAAGCCTAAAAAGGAAAGTATTTGATCAGTAGATTCTACATCCTGGAATTCCTCTATCACTT
>NW_022103934.1:2203206-2204662 GCF_000313985.2 Echinops telfairi | reverse complement strand
GGAGTGAGATGGGAAGGTGGAGGGATTTTTAAGGCGGATTAAAAACAGACTGATGATGCTTTCCAGCGACAGGTCAGGATGTATTCCATTCTTCCGGGTTCACCCAGTGTGGCAGTGGAGTTGGGGAAGGTGTGGATGGGGTATCGGAGACAGACAGCATTATCAAAAAGGGAGCTGAAGAATGAGAAGTTGGTAGCAAACAGTTCCACTGGAGACTAACTTCTAGCTTAGAAAGGAGATCTCTACCAAAAAACGGTGTGGGACATGAAGGCATTATTAAAAAGGAGTGAGAAAGAGGGGAGTCTTCTAGATCTAGAAACAGAGGAGACATTGCTAGAGGCCTTGAGGGTTTACCATCTATTCCCACAACTCTGACCAGGGAAGGAGAATTTGGGCCCCTAGAAAGAAGGGAAGACTGAAAAGGCAGCTCCCATAATCACAAAAAAGGAGACTGGCTTACCCACTATCTTGATTGCTACCCGAGGCTCAGCGAAGGCCACTGGGGCCGCTGAGTCTGGACTTGATCATTCATTGTTGTTCGCTAGACAGAGCAGTGCTAATGGCAGCTCAAGGTTTGGAGGGACAGTCCCTCTGTGGCAGGGCCCAAGGGACAGTCACTCCAGTGAGCCTGCTGACCGCATGATGGGCAAGGCTTAGTGGTAAGTGGGCATGTGGGAAATGTTTAGCCCAGTGTCCTTCCTGGCCACATTGGAAGCAAGGTCCTGGAGGTGGATAGTTCAAGTTGTTGTTGAAGTTGCTGCTTCCTGAAGTCTTCTGACCCCTCCCTTCAGCCGGCCTCAGGGTGACAACCAAAGCTTGAGCTTGCCAGCAGACCTTTTGGCAGTCTCAGGATTCCTGCGCCGCCTCAGCCTGTTCCTCTCAGCCATGAAAAAGTTTAAATGCCATGTTTAACGAGCCACAGATGGTGGTTTGAGAGACATCCTCAGCCTTTTTAAGTTTCTATTTAATGTTGGTGGCTGACTGTGTCATAAAATGAGTAGCTAGCACAGAAACTCCTGCTGAAGATTTATCTAACCTATTACACCTGACTTAAGGCTTCACTTAGGCACATGAGGAAAGCTGCTGGATTCTCACCCAGATGCTGGGTAATCTCTCACAGCTAGTCAAAGTTTACTGCTTTGTGAGAGATGGCCTGCAAGCCAGCCAGTAAGCACTCTATCATGTTGTTCCAGAGAGCCCTGCCTTCACACTTCTCTAAGAATTGCCTGAGGAGCCACAGGCATGATGGTGTCTGTGAGATGGACCGGATCTGCATGTTGTTGAATGGTTGTGAAAACGCTTTCTCATTCATCAGGGGTGAGGGTGGAAGCTGCAGGACGCTGTTCCTTGAGCACTACATAGAATCCTGAGGGGACCATGTGACTGACTGCCACACTGGTTCTTCTGATACCACAACACTCAGCTTCTTGCAAGAAACACCATTGCAACCAGGGTG
>NW_022103934.1:2199858-2201504 GCF_000313985.2 Echinops telfairi | reverse complement strand
GCTGGCGTTTAGTGCTAAAGGAAAGTCATCAAAATACAGATTTCAAATTAGGGGGAAGCCATCAAGGGGCCCTCTAAGAGTGACCACTGTGCCTGTCTCATCAGCAAAGTCTTCTTATCCTTTATACAGCTGTCAGAAAGAGTCAAAGGACAAGGATCAAAGAGCACTGGTTGGCAGCTTTCTCTCTGTGTTTCAGACTGCTTTTTCCCACAAGGCCAGGGACCGATTCCCTGACAAGCAAGGCAAACCTAGGTTTCCTTATGCTTACATAGTAATATGCAGTGAACAAATTCACTCAAGTTGGCCCGCATATGAAAAACCAAGTGTCAGTGTGCACTATAGATCAGGAAGGAAACATAAGGAAGCCTGTGTTTCCCTGCTTACTGGGCAATGGGTACCTGTCAGGGATTGTAAATTTGAACAGACTTTGAATCTGTAGAAGAATTCTGTGGGATTGGGAAGAAAACAGATGCCAGCTAAATGTAGAAGCAGTATCTTTGCTATGGTGAAAACCTGTGAACTGCTTTCTTGCTTACTGTGTAATCGGCACTGCCTACGGCTACATTATGTCTTCTGGTGAAATTTCTCTGCTTCTGGTGATCTGTCCCATATGATTATGAAGCACACGGTATCTGAAGTGTATTTTTCAAAAATTCTGACGATACTCTCTGGAGCCATGGAGGTGGGGTGAACACCTCAAATTATTGCCTTGAGATAATCTTTACCTTTAAACCTTAAATCAAAACTGTCCTCTGAATCATCTTTGAATGCAATAAAAGAAAAAGAAATCGTTAATCTTTATAATTAAAGAAAGACTATCTTGAGCAATGTGCTCTTGTAAAGGACTATGTATGTGAAAGCAGATTGATAATGGCAAGTCGAAAGGTTAGTTGAGAAGTTTAGGGGGCACCGAGTTTAAGTCAAGAATGGGGGAACAATCTGGAGGAAAAACAGAGTGTTTGGACAAGCGGAAGAATATCATCAGAATTAAAGTGTTCTTCATGTAGAGCTTGTTCAAATGCAGTCTGACTGTGGACATCTTCACCAAAAAAATTCTGATGATTCCATTGTATGCTGACGCTGTTCTTCCTCCAAGCTTTCTCTGTTAGCTTCCCTGTCCTGCCTGGCTGCATTGCGTGGGTCACAAATATTTTCTTCATTGACTTACTTTCTAGGTTCTTAACCCATTGTTTGTTGAGTAAACACCAAAAATCAATGTCTGACACGTAAACACAAATACAAGTGAAAGACTTCCTTTGTAATCTCTTCTCCCCAATGAACTTATGTGTTTTTAATATTAACTCATTTTAGGAAATCTTTCTCTCTGCTCCAAGTCTGGGATTTTGGGTCTGAACCTGCCGGTGTTTTAGGAACAGCATGCACGTAAGCTGAGTTCCCAAAGCTATAAACACAGAATTTTCCATGCACTAACTTCTCAGTCCAAAACTCTCAATATCTCTTCTTGGTTTTAGACAATCATGCCTTGTAGATATTGCAGATCCTGGATCAAAACACCTCAACACAGCGAGTCACACTGTTTTTCTTTTCCTTTTTTGCTTCGCAGTGCATAACCAATTTGGGTTGACGCTAGACTGTAGCCTACTAAGAATGAGATGGCACTAGGAAAAGGTTAGAATGTGGTGAGA
>NW_022103934.1:2185142-2186065 GCF_000313985.2 Echinops telfairi | reverse complement strand
AACCTGCCTGACACCTTCAATGAGGCCAAGTTCCTGACCTTCAGCATGCTGGTGTTCTGCAGTGTCTGGGTGACCTTCCTCCCTGTCTACCACAGCACCCAGGGGAAACTCATGGTGGCTGTAGAGATCTTCTCGATCTTGGCATCCAGTGTGGGGCTTCTAAGCTGTATCTTTGCCCCAAAGTGTTATGTTATCTTCCGACATCCAGATAGGAACACATCAAAAGGGTTAAGGAATAAAGTATGCTTTGAGGAAAAGTGACCAAATGTTACTTGTTTGTGGTTAGTTTCTGTGCGTTTGGTTCCGCTTCATAGTGACCCTTGGTGCAACGGAACACACCACTGCTCTGTCCTGCACCATCCTCACCACTGTAGCAGCCACTGAGTTCATCTCATTCTGGGACGCCCTCTATGTTGCAGACCTTTGGTTTTATGGAGCATGTAGTTCTTCTCTAGAGACTGGTACTTCTGGTTAGCAAGTCTAAAGTACATGAGATAAAGGCTGTCCATCCTCACTTCTAAAGACCATTCTGGATGTACTTCTTGGAAATAATTTTCTCCTTTCTAGGGCTGTCCTTTGTTTATTTGATATTCCTTACCAACACTATAATTCACATGTATCCCTTCTTTTCTGTGCTCTTTTATTCCTTCTCTAGTTTTTACATGCATATGAGGTGATTGAAAATACCATGGCTATCATTACGTGCACCTTAGTCCTCAGAATGAAACTTTTTCTCTTTCACATTTTAAAGAGATCCTTTGGCAAATGTACTCTGTTCAATAGTGTTGCTAGGGGTCTAAACCCACTGGATGGCAGAGCACTTTATTTCTATAGTTTGCAAATTCGTCCCATGCAATATGTCTTTTTGTTTCTTTTTCTGGAAATGAACCTGTTTGTCACTAAAGACTCCAAGTCCATTTCAG
>NW_022103934.1:2182076-2183320 GCF_000313985.2 Echinops telfairi | reverse complement strand
ATATGATTTTGTTGGTGTCATTTTATTATATGTTTTTATTGTGTTATGGGGTTCAGCTTTCATGGTGATTTTTTATGCTTTTTGCCTTTTGTTCCTTGGTTGTCTTGTGGAGATTTGACTTTTGGGGGGAAGGTTTGTTTTCTTATTGTTTGTCCTGCTTATGTAGTTTTCATCTTGTTTACTTTGTTGAAGTTTTAAATTTTTCTTTGAAAAATGTGTGTTAGATGTGGTTTTCTTTTCAGTTTCAAAGCATTTTCTTTATTTTGCAAACGGTGCAAAATCATCTGTTTGACTATTTATTGTCTATTCTATTCCCTCTGCTTCTGTTTGTTTACCTGTCTATTTATATCTCTAGAGCAGAATGTTGCCTATGATTCCTTGATTCAATTTTAGTTCCACGTCACTTTTAGTGTTGCTTGTATAGAATGTTTTTCTGTAACCCTTTCTTTTCTCACATTTGTATAAGTTGCTCTCTATTGTTGTTACAGATTTATCTGCCCATCTAATTCCTTTTCATATATTTTGTAAAGGTGATCCTGTTTTCATAAAGCCCTTTAGTTCTTCCTTATCTGTAAATACTTTTATTTCTCTGTCATAATTTTGGTAAATATAGCATTTTTGGTTGATGTTTGTTTTCTTTCAAAATGTTGACAATATCATTCCATTGCCTTCTTGCCTGAATGATCTCCGTGGAAAAACCTGCACTTATCCTGATAGCATGGCCTTTCTATGTCACTGTCCTGATTTTGTTGGGATGCTCTCAGGATTGTTTCCTTTTCTTTAACATTGGAAAGTTTAATTATTATATGTCACCATGATTTCCTTTTAGGGCCAATTCTGTTTGGAGATCTATTGACTTTCTGCTTAGCCATTTTATGTTCTGTTATGATGCTATGAAAGTGCTAATTTCTTAGTAGCTCAGTATTTATTATTTCTTCTTTCTGTTCTGGGACATTGATCAAGAGTATGTTGTTCCTTTTGATAGTGTCCTATAGAATTCTTAGGCTATTATATATATTTGGCATTTTTATTGTTTGGGTCTTGCATTTAGTTCTTGAGCGATTTATCTTCCAGATCACTGAGTCTTGTTTCCAGTGTTTCTATCCTGCTGTTTTGTTCTTCACAGTGTTGTTGAGTTACACTGTTTTAGCTTTGCCTATTGTATTTCTGTTACAAGGTACAGTAGGATTTCTAAATTGTCACTCATTTTATCAGAATGTTCCTTTAAGGCATTCCTGAATTAC
>NW_022103934.1:2179546-2181269 GCF_000313985.2 Echinops telfairi | reverse complement strand
TGGCTTGCAGTGATCCAGTTGTTGGGACTTTTCCAGTCCTGCGACTCATAAGCCTGTCTATCATGATGGCCATGCTCCCACTCCACCTCTCCCAGTCAAGCTGGGGGAATGGAGGTGACCAGTGGTGAGAGATGAGGAGGGGTTGGGTTGTGGTGCTTTCTTTAGGTACACTTACCTTTTATATAAAACTCTCTCTTGTATACATATGAGATTCTGTGGATTTGTTTCTCTAGTCTATCTAAATAGCACACCAAGTTTCCCAATCACTCACCCTCTCCCAAACTCCTTTTTTGCCCATAAGACTCTTGTACACTATTATCTTCAACTTCACCCAATTTCACACCTATATGCCCTAGCCCATTACTTTATATCACTGACCACTTGGTAACCTCCAATTTCTAGTCCCTTCGCTATGAGGAAGTTAAGTGGATGTTTCACATCACGTTCGAGTCTCTCCTTTTATTTTTCCCTTTTAATAGTAAATTGTGGTCAGGAGAAGCTGCCTCCAAATTTCACACCATTTCCGTTATCTGGGTTCTCCCTCCTAACATAGGTTGTCACAGTATTGTGTCTTGACTATGAACCTCTTAGCACATTTCAATCTAGTATTTTCCCCATGCATAGCGCTAGTTACTCAATAGCATTCCTTAAAAAACTTGAAATTAACAGACATAAAATAAAATGAGAATCTAGCAATCTAGCATGTGATATCAAAAAGCAGCATTATTTGATATTTACCAAGAATTTGGTGGCTCTTTTGGATATGTTGACATAAATGTACACAAAAATTTAGTGATTTAATCATTTAGCAATTTAATGGTTTATTGCTACTCTATATCATGAGTTCACTATGACAGAAGATGTTAGAATGAATGGTTACATAATGAGTTATCAAGCAGTTTATGAGTGAGGAATAGAATAACATTATCCTCTACACTCAACATATATCACAGTTTGGGTAGAAATTTGGTACTTATCCACTCAGTATCTTAGACCTGAAAGTGACAACATTTTTCATACACACATCTAATAATTCCTTCTTCACTGAACCACTAGACACTGTATAAAGATTTTTGTTAATTTCTGACAGATGAAAGACTTCACTTGTTTTTGTTATTATGAGCATTCATTTATTTTCCCCATGTAATAATATGTACAAGATAAAAATCTTAGAATAAATCTTTAGCTTAATAAGATGGAGTATTTTAGTGTATACTAAGCATTACTGACCACGGCTGATGTAGTGATTACATACTGGGCTGCTAACCACAAGATCAGCAGTTTAAAACCCAATAGCTCCACGGGAGAAAGATGAGGCTTTCTAACCCCATCAAGAGTTACAGACTTGGAAATTCACAGAGGCAGTTCTACCCTGCCCTATACCGTTGCTATGAGTCATAACAAACTCTGTGACAGTATGTTTGGTTTCGTGCGGTTTCTTGAAAGAAAGTCAGATAAATCAGTGATTATAAGAGCGCTACTTTTAATATATCAGTGTTGGAACATATCTGTTTTGGAAGAAGTATAACCAGGCTTCTCATTAGAAATGAGGGTGATAAGAATTGGTCATGTACTTAGGACATGTTATCAGAAAACACCGGTCCCTGGAGAAAGACAAAATGCTCAATGAAGGAGAGAGTCAGCAAAACAAATCCTCAATGAGATGGTTGGAAACAGTGACTGCAACAATGAGCTCAAATATCACAATTGTGAGGGCAGCACA
>NW_022103934.1:2175450-2179092 GCF_000313985.2 Echinops telfairi | reverse complement strand
ACAACAGGATGGAGTGAGACTACACGTAGTCTCATGAAGGTCTTATGAAGAATGTGTAAGAAAATCACATTGACTGATGCCAGAGGAGGTTCCCTGTTATCTTCCCTATTTGAGGTCTAAACTCGACATTCTTCATTATCTGGTCATGAGCAATATAGGACTCAAGACAAAAGATCTGGCTTACAGGTGAAGCACTTTACTGTGGCTGCACTGTACAGCTTACTGGGATATTTCTTTAAAATGCTCATGCTCACAGGGAAGAACCACACCAGCCTGTGTGATCACGAGGTGTCCACGGGATCAGGTACCAGTCATCAGAAGATCCCAAACAAACAATCATATAGATGCAAACGGGGACGGTCAAAATGGAGACCCAAAGACCATCGGTAGACAATTGGACATCCTCACACTGAAGGGTCACAAGGAAGAGGCAAGCCAGCCAGGGTGCAGTATAGCACCTACAAAACACACATTCCTGTAGTTCTTTAATGCTTCCTCCCCTACATGATCATGACCCCAGTTATACCTTACAAATCCGGCTAGACCAGAGCTGTACATTGGTAGATAAGAGCTCTTGACACATGGAATCCAGGACAGATAATCCCTCAGAAACAGTAATGAGAGCAGCAATATCATGAGGGTAGGGGAAAGTGTGTGTGTGGTGGGGGGGGATGGAGGTAGAAAGGTAGAAAGGGGGAACTGATCACAATGATCAACTTATAACCCACCACCCACCCCACCAGAGGGATGAACAAGAGAAACGGGGGTGAAGGGAGAAAACAGACAGTTTCAGGTATGAATATAATTTATCAAGGTTTCACAAGAGTGGGAAGATGGAGAAGAATTTAGGAGCTGATACCAGGGGCTCAAGTAGAAAGAAAATGCTTTGAAAACGATGATGGCAACATATGCACAAATGTGATTGATACAATTGATGTATGGATTGTCCTGAGAGCTGTAAGAGCCCCAATAAAATTATTAATAAATAAATTAAAAATAAAATGTTCATGCTCAAGCCACCCCAATCCAATTATCAGAATTTTTAAAGCTTCAAAGATTATTAAAATAAGAGCTAAGGTGAAGAACAATGACATACATTCCCACATATAACCTGCAAAACTCGATTCAGTAGATGTATGGAAGATACACATGAACCCTGAAAATGGATACAGATTTTAAACACATAAAAAGCGAGTTGTGTATTTCTCTAAGTGTCTTAGGTCATTGAGGAGAAACCAAAGAAGACTTCAGAGGTAAGAACCACAGAATTCAGTCATAGGGCAGCTGTGACATATGAAGTGTCCCAGAATACACCCCCAAGACCATTCAAAACATAAGAAAAGAAGTAATATTTTTATATGAAGCATAGAGAATGAAAACTACAAAAATCATCTAGCATGATCTATATAATTCAATGTTCTCATTATTTGGTTTTGATGGGGGTTTTTTAACTTGAACAACAACAAAAAAAGGCAAAGGGATCACCTTGCTCTACTGAAAAGCCTCCACAGCGCTCTCTTGATGTCCCTGTTCCTCAGGCTGTAGATGAAGGGATTTAGCATAGGGGTGACCACAGTGTACATCACTGAGGCCATGGCACCTTTCCTGGGGGAAGATGAGACAGCTGAACTGAGGTACACTCCAAGACCTGTTCCATAAAATAAGCAAACAACTGACAGGTGAGAGCCACAGGTGGAAAAGGCTTTATACTTCCCACTTGAGGGTTGGACTCTCAGAACAGAGGAAACTATTCTATAATAAGAGAAAAGGATCCCTGAAATTGGAAGAAAACCAGACAGGGCACCAACAATGTACATCACTATGTTATCGGTGAATGCGTCAGAACAGGCAAGATTGAGAAGTTGAGATGGGTCACAGAAGAAATGAGCAATTTCCACTTCCTTGAAATAAATAACTCGCAACACTACCGAATTGTGCAACTGAGAGACTAAAAGGCTGATGAAAATGGACACCGAAACCAGAAAGCCACATAGGCGGGGTTTCATAATAACCCGGTAGTGCAAAGGATGACAGATGGCCACAAATCGGTCATAGGCCATCGCAGCCAGGAGCAGACTGTCCAAACATCCCAAGAGCATAAAAAATGACATCTGGGTCAGGCATCCTGCATAGGATATGACTCTCCTGTGAGTTTGGAGGTCTGCAATCAACTTTGGGACTGTGGTGGATGTGAAACCAATGTCAGCCAAAGACAGGTTGGAGAGAAAGAAATACATGGGGGTGTGAAGCTGGGCATCATAGCTGACAGCCAGGATGATGATCAGGTTCCCAATCACAGTAACCAGGTATGCGAACAGAAACATCCCAAAGAGAAGCGGCTGCAGTCCCGGATCCTCAGAGAGCCCCAGCAGGAAGAATTCTGAGACATATGTAAGATTCTGTGGTTCCATGTGGCTGGAGCATCTTTTAAAAAAAGAAAAGAGTAAACAAGGAAACAATTAATTGGCGCTCTTTCCTCATCTGGAATTCAAAAAATCCATATGTGTTCATACTTGAGGACCATCTACCACAATATCTTTAACAAGGTTTCTTAGTTGTTGCAAACCTGTTCTCCTTAGAACTCTGTCCTCTTTGGTGTCCATGAATTACCCACGTCAGATACACAGAGCTGAAGAATATTAAAGGACAAGTGCATTTAGAGAATATGGTCCAAGTAAACTACAGCCCTCCCCTTCTAAATGAAGCCAATGAATTTAAAAAAACATCCTTTTAGGGAAAACAACTGCAATAATTAAACACACTTTGTTTTTGCTGTTATATTTAGATGCAATCGAGTTAGTTCCAACTTAAAGCAACCCTATGCACAGCAGAATGAAATACTCCATCTTTCCCGTCATTGCTGAACCACCTTCCCGTCATTGCTATGTTTGTGTCCATTGCTGCATCACTGGGTCAATGTATTTCCTTGAGGATCTTCTTTTTCACTGACTTTTATTTTAATAATCCTGATGTCCTCCAGGCACTGGTCCCTAAAGATAGTAAGTCTAAAACACTCCAGACAAGTCTTGCCATCCTTGCTTCTAAGATATAATCTGGCGATGGTTAAGCATTGGGCTGCGATCCACCTGTTCAGCAGTTCAAACTACCAGCAGCTCCACAGGAGAAAAACTGGGCTTTCAACTCCTGTAAACAATTGCCCTATTGAAAACCCACAAGAGGTCATTATGAGTCAGCATTGACTGGATGGCAGTGAGTGAGTGCCTTTTCCAAGACAGATTTATTTGTTCTTCTGGCAATGCATGGTACTTTCAATATTTTTTGCCAACGCTGTAACTCAAAGGACTCCATTTTTCTTTGACCTATCTAATTTATTGTCTAACTTTTACATGCACATGGGATTATGGAAAATACTTTGGTTTCCAGCACATCTCATTCCTCAAAGTGATAAATTTGCTTCTGAGCACTTCAAAGACAACATTGGCAGCAGAGTTGCCCAGTAGAGAACATCACCTGATTTTTTTATTGCTGCTTCCATGGACATTGAATGTGGATCCAAGTAAAATGAAATCTTTGACACCTTCATACCTACTCTATTTATCACAATGTTGTTTATTTGTCCAATTATGAGGATTTTTGTTTCCTTTTTGATGAGATGTGTTAGTCTGGGCAGATTAGAGAAAC
>NW_022103934.1:2162212-2175003 GCF_000313985.2 Echinops telfairi | reverse complement strand
TGAGGTCATCAAGCTGTGACCTGGTTGTCCAGCTAAACTCCACCCCTTCACTCTTAAATCTCAAATTGACATCAGATTATGTAACAACCACAAGGTGTAATCCATAGGAAGATTGTAGCTTTCGATCATCTTCAGTAATTGCTCCAAGTTCTCTTCATTTTCCAAATGCAATATTATATAATCTGCATATCTCTGGTTTTTAGTAGACTTGCTCCAATCCTGATGCCCAGTTCTTCTTCTTCTTACAGTCACGAGTTTCTCAGATTATTTCTCAGCATACACATTGAATAACATATCACACATTTCCTGATTTAAAATCAGCAGTGTTCCCTTGTTTTATTCAAAGGACTGCCTTTTGGTCTGTGCACAGGTTCCACATAAACACAATTAGGAGTTCTAGAATTCCTATTCTTCACAATGTTATCCTGAATTTGTTATGTTGCACGCAGTCAAATGTCCTTGCATAGTCAATATAAAACCATGGTAAACGTCTTTCTGGTCTTCTCTGCTTTCAGCCAAGATCCCTCTGACATTTGCAATGATATTCCTCATTCTGAGTCTGTCTTGAATTTCTGGCTTTTCCCTGTGGATCCACTGCCACCATTTTAGAATTACCTTCAACATGTACTTGCATGTGACAAAATAATATTCTTCAATATTTCTACATACTTTTGGATCACCTTTCTTTGGAATGGATACTTAGAGTTGCTTGGCCAACTTTCTGTCTTCCAATTTTCTACATATACTTGAGTGAGTGAGCACTTCCAACGTTGTATTGGTTTGTTGACACATTTCAAGTGGTATTCCATCAATTCCTAGAACTTTGTTCTTCAACAAAGTCCTCAGTGCATCTTCCTTCAATACCACTACTTCTTGGTCATATGCTGCCACTTGAAATGTTTGGAAGTCAACTAATTATTTTTGGTACAATACCTGTGCAGTCTCTTTATCTTCTTTTGATGTTGCCTGCATCATTCAATATTTTCCCTTAGAATCCTTCAATATTACAACTCAAGGCTTGATTTATTAATTCTGGATTGTTTTGTTTGTTCAGCTTGATAAATACAGAATGTATTCTTCCCTTTTGGTTTTCTAACTCCAAGTCTTTGTACATGTCACTATCATAGTTTACTTTACCTACTTGAGTCACCCTTTGAAATCTTTTCAGTTATTTTACTTAATCATTTCTTCCATTGATTTTCACTACTCTACGTTCAAGAGCAAGTTAGAGTCTTTTAAGACATCCACTTTGGTCTTTTTTTCTTCTTGTCTTTATAATTACCTTTAGCTTTCTTCATGTAATGGCATCATTGATGTCATCCCACAGCTCATCTGGTCAGATAATCAGCATTCAATATGTCAGATCTATTTGAGATGTTCTCTACATTTAGATGGGCTACGCTAAAGATACTAGTTTGGCTTTCTGGACTTGTTTCCTCTTCAGGTTCTACTTCAGCGTATATATGACTGCAATTGATGGTCTGTTTCACAACCTGCCCCTAGCCTACTTCTGACAGATGAGATGAAGCCTCTCAATTCATTGAGTTGTTCTTTCCACATATGTACTCAATTTGATTCCTTTGTTTTCCATCTGATGAGGTCCGCATGTGTTATTGTCATTTGTATTGATGAAAACATATATTTCTAATGATAGGTGATTGGTTTTGCAAAATTCTACCATAAAAACTCTGATATCATTTATATTAATGAGGCCATATTTTTCAACTTCTGATCCTTCATTGTGTCCAACTTTGGCATTCCAACCATCAGTAATTATCAATACTTCTTGATTTCATGTTTCATGCATTTCAGACTTCTGAAGTTAGTAAAATCCGCAATTTCTTCATCTTTGGCATTTTTAGTTAGTGCATAAATTTGAATAATACCAGTATTAACTGGTACTCGTGTGGATATTACCCTATCATTGACAGTGTTTCACTTCAATATATATCTTGAAATGTTCTTTTCATGATAAATGAAATGCCATTTCCTTTCAATTTGACATTCCTGACATAATGTCGTTGTTGTCCTTGTTAGGTGCCACCAAATTGGTTCTGAACAATAGCAACCCAAGGCACAACAGAAACACTGCCTCCTCCTGCACCAGCCTCACAATTGTTCCTGTGCTTGAGCCCATTGCTGCAGCCACTGTGTCAGTCCATCTTGAGGGTCTTCCTCTTTTTCACTGCCTCTTCACTTTACCAAACAAGATGTCCTTCTCCAGGTCTCTCCAGACAACATGTCCAAAATCTGTAAGACAAAAGTCTTGCCTTTAAGGAGCACTCTGGCCTTATTTTTTCCAAGACAGATCCGTTTTTCCTTTCAGCAGTCCGTGGTACTTTCACTATTCTTCTGCAGCACCACAATTCAAATACATCACTTCTCCTTTGGTCTCCCTTAGTCAATGTCCAACTTTCACATGTATATGAGTAAATAGAAAATACCATGACTTAGGTCAAGCAAACTAGAGTCCTCAAAGTAACATCCTTCTTTGCAATACTCTACCGTGGTCTTATGCATCAGATTTACCCCTTGCAGTGGGCCTTTTAATTTCTTGACTGCTGCTTCCATGAGGATTGACCATGCAGCCCTCCTTCGTAGAAACAAGTGCCCACTCAAATATCTGGGATGTCTTTTCAAAGTCTTTTCAAAATTAACTCCCAACCTTTACCTTTGCTATAGTTCACATCTTGATAAATGTTTCGTTAAATATGCAAAATCATACACCACTGACCCTGAAAGTGGCATTACTATACAATGCAACTGTAAATAATTAAACAATCACTTTTAAGAGATATTGGGATACAGATTTTCACTTCATGCAGAATTATTTTTATCTACTCTCTTGTTGTTTAGTTTGGTTTTGGTCAACATTTTGTAGTGAGCTAATAAAAGTACTTAAATGTTTTTCCTTTTCTTTCACTTATGTGGTAAATATGTATGTAGTGAAACATACATATTCCAGTACAGCATTCTTCACGTGTACAATTCAGGGTCATTTATTTTGTACATTGATGTTCCTAAAGATAGTCCTAATTTTAAACATTTACAAAGCATTGATTTCTCATTGTGGCCCATCCTCTTTTTACAATTAATGAATTTATGACCAGAGGAAATCCCAAAACTAGGTCTGCAATTTTTCCTTCTTATACTGATTATCAATTTTTTCTAGCCAATTATTCCTCTAAGACCATTTTAATTCTCCTAAATTCAGCCTCTTAAAGGTAACTGGGGTCTTCATTTCTCCTTTCAGATAAGAATATGACTTATTTGGGGACAAAAGATTCAAAAGCAGAAAGAACAGAGAATAATATGATGTGTACATTATATAATACACAATACTACTATGCATTATGTATTACATACTGTATGTAATAATAGAATAAATACATGGGTGATTATCTCATTTTAAAACTATTGTAAAAATTAAATCTACATTATGGAATTTTGTAAGAAATTAAATAAAGCATTAAAAACAACGTGTGGACTACTGCTTTTTAATTCTTGGTGACCATTACAATAACCTGTGGGTATTTTAAAATGCATTGAGACCCTAGCCACAGCCTAGAAGCAATTACATAATAATTTCTACATGTGAGGTTCTTGCTGTGGCTAACACACAGTCCATTTTGTGAAATATTGCCATAGAATATGAGCAAGCACTTATTAAATACTACATTAATGTTACATAGAATTAATACTCACTTTCAATATTAAATATATATATATATATATATTAGCATTTTATAGAAATTTGAAACATTATAGTTAAATGTGAATTTTCTTGGTAGTCCTACCCAAGGACAAACATTGTTATAAATTTGGTGGGTATATTTTCCTGCCATTGCTTCTAAATGGTAGTATTGATTTATATATAAGCATAGACAGTTTTATGAAAGTGTATCTAAATGGTGTCATCCTTGATATATGCCCCTAAAAATGTTTCCATTTACCACAATACTGTGTTTTAAGTCTATCTGTGAAGTACATACCTCTAATTAAAATCTTGTTTACCTAGATATGTATTTAGAAATAAGCTCTATGTCTCTCTTCACACAAGGGAGAATTTCTGCAAAATATATACATAAAGAATATTGACCTATAACAGAAAATGTATATTCAATTGTATCATTAATTGCTTATATTTGTTGATTCAGTAGAACATCAGTGACTATCAACTACATTCTCTTCTTTTGAAAAATACAATAAAGAAATCCCTGAATTCCCTCTGGTAACACTTGTCTCATGATCCCTCCAAGTGAAATATTCATCCTGTATAGAAAATGTTTAAATAGCTTATCTTTCCAATGTATTCATATTTATAGAAAGCCTTATTATCCTTCACATTCATGCCCAAAATCTCCCTATAAACCACTGGTTCATTCATAAATTTACAAATGGACTCATTGAGTCCCAAACAAAGGAACCTAAAGCTTTGACCCTGTTTGCTCATTGGTGCCAAGCTGCTTTGAAAAGAAAAATACTCATTCAGCCCTGGTGAAGGAACAGAGCGCGCTCCAAACTAAGTAGACTAAGACAATGGCCTAAGTTTCACATCTTTCATTTACTACATTCAGTGTGCTTCAATCTCTCTACTTCTGTGTGCTGGTATTTCATACCTGAAAATTGAGAGGGTAACTCTTATCTCTAGTACATATGTGACACCAATGGGAGGTTTGGAACTTAATAAATGTCGTGATTATTTTGAATGATTATGTGATCATTATTTTATTGGGTTTATTGGTGAAATATACCCCTACAGAAAGTTTAATGACCTTCTATTCAATTCCATGGCAGAGAAGTCCAACTCTCTCGTGTCTGAGAGCACTATAGCATGGAAGGACTAGATATCCTAAAATGTGTCACAGGCCATACAGCAAGACTCTACCTGCCTCTGCTCCTTCTACCTCTTCTTTCCATAATTACAAAACCTCAACAACATGTTTTAATAATTAAATATTTTAGATCCTATTACATGAAAAATAATAGGTCCTGCAGAAAACCCAATGCAGAGAAACAAACGAGCACTGTTTTATCTCATCTCAAGTCCTATGGGACATCCCTGGAAAGGGCAAAAGCACAGGCCAGAAAGCATCAGTGTGCAGAAACCATACTGATTATGCTCTGGTCCTGTGAACCAATGGACACTCTATGCAATATTTAACACACCCTTTAATTGCTGCTGCCTACTTAATGATGAACACAATATACGGTCTGTGATGTACAGATTGTTATAAAGCCCCCAATAAAATGATCACATATATATGACCTGTCCTGAGGATCATATCCCACATGAGTGAGAAGCAGTCATTTCCCTCCAGTACTCACGTAGATACAAATATCTACTTGTACAAGAACAAAAATAAAATGATCCATCTGCAAATCAAACCTTCAAGTCATAGATTTTAGTGTAGTGATACAAAGCTTACACTTGTCAATATTAATAATATCCAAACTATTATATTTTATGTCATATATTAGTTATTATATTTGCTATAACGTATTAGTATGTTTTATATTTGTTAATATATTAGTATTGTTTATTGTACAAATAATGAATTTTCTATATTCTTTATTATATTTATTATAATATATGAGCTATTAAATTTCTTTTTTTTTAGATTGAGAATATTTTATTTTTCTTAAAAGATTACAATAGTATATTCTTTGCATGCTTCTACTTAAATATTTGTATTCTTTTTTTTTTTAAACATTTTATTAGGGGCTCATACAACTGTTATCCCAATCCATACACATATCAATTGTGTAAAGCGCTTTTGTACATAGTTTCTCAAAACATTTTCTCTCCACTTAAACCCCCTGACATCAGGTCCTCATTAAATTTCTATATTAAGTGTTCTTGTCCTAACTATATGCATCATCAATCACTTATGGAATCATATTTTAAGCATCCACTATCTGTTTAGTTCTTACTCAGTGCAGCTGTATCAACTAAAGATCAACTTATTTAACAACCGAAAGAGTCAAAGGTATGAAGAACTTTCTCAGGTCACACAGATACTAAGCACTGTACAGACAGTAGTCAAAAATCAGATTCTTGAACTCTAAGACCTATGCATTAAACTATTTCACCTTCTTTTTCTACACATCAGAAATTTTAAAGTTGACGTTCAAAGCACTTAATCAAACGTTCATCTAAGGCAGAGATGCTAGAACAAACCAGGGGGTGCAAAAGCAGATACGTGTACTTTATTCCAGATTGTGAGCACAAATGTTTTTAATTGCCAGGAGTGGCCTGAGGATTTTTTGTTGCTTGTTTGTTTGTTTCTTTGATTCGTTTTCCTGAAAATGGAACAGTAGGCCATGGAAATTTGAGGACCTATTTTCTAAGATATATCTTTTATCTGTTGCCAGTTTCTTGAATAGAAATGGAACTTGGTACTTTGGTGGTATATCCCTCTTGTTTCAAGATTGAAAAGGGCAAACCTCTAAGAATGGAAGAGGATACAGGCAGCTGTGGCAAAATCTAGGAGTAGGACCAAGACAAAGATCTGTCCAAAATGATCGCATCCTATTCCTCTGTGATCCCTGAACCATCATCTTAGATATATTTCCTATAGGTGATACCGCAAGGAGTATATACTTTTCTATGCTGAAGAGGTCTACCAGAAATACTCACAGGGGGAAAAAAAAAGCACAGCAAACAGGGAATTTCTGCCTAGAGTGAAAAAGAAAGAAAAGAAATGGCAGATGAGGTTGACAGAGGACAATCCTGGTCAAATCCCTGTGTCTAGAATTCCACTGCTCAAATCCAGACTTCTCCACTCTCTAGCCCTTGACGTTGTACAAGTTACATAAAAATATTTTCCTCCGTCTTCATCTGAAAAACAGTAATAATACATGCAGCAATATATTAAGAGCGACTGTGCAGATGAAACAGCTACACAGAACAGTTACCTCAGAGCCTGGCACCTAGGAGGTCCTCAGTAAAGATACGTGGTTACTGTGATCATTCTCATCATCAAAAATCATCATCCTTGCCATTCTCATGATCATTCTAGATTACTTAAAGGACAGTTGGAAGGGACTCACTTTCTGCTGTGGTGGAAATGACTCCTACACGTACCAGCTCTAGTGGTGGAGAAAAAAAAATCAGAAGTTTGAACAAGAGTGTTCTAGAAGCTCCACCCAAAAAAAGGACAGAAACTGCTCAGACCTTTGAGTTGAACCAGTGAAATCTGAGACCTCTCATCAGGCCATCCCAACTACTCCTAATGATGAAGAAACACTACTCTCCAGTTCTTCTTACATCCACTGTGTATCATGCACTCACGGGCCTCTGCTGAGTCTCTGCTGGAGCATGACCGAGGAGTGAGGGTCCACCGCTCTTCCCCTGTGTGGTGAGTGATGAGGACGGAGGCTCCTTCCTCGGGACTGGCAGGAAAACAAAACGGGTCATGGACTTTCTGATGCTGCTGGCCGTGGGAAGAGACACATGTAAGGAGACTGCTGAACTGGGAACGGTAACCTGAAGGTGAGAGTGCACAGGCTAATTGCTTAGCTTTATGCCTGGGGAACTCAAGGCACAGAGCTCGCCATTAGGCAAACCTCTCAGGACTTGTTAACATCAGTGGAACAAAAGGATAGTAAAGTGAAAGGGTTGGTCCTTTTTATTTTATTTTTCATTGTTTTATTGTAGTAAAGAGATATATAACAAAACACTTGCCAATTCAACAAATTTTAAATGTACAATTGAGGGTCATTGATTATATTCATCATGGTGTGCAACTGTCAACACTATCTTTCTCAAATTTGTCTCACTGTCCGTAGTAGAAACTCAGTGCTCCTAAGCTAAGACTACTGCTCCACCAAAAACCAACACCTCCCATACTTTGGTCTCAATACATGTGCCTACTTTGTTTTTTTTAACTAGAAAGTAACGCTAACACAACCCTTATTCAAAATTGACCCTCTCCCACAGAAGAATTCACTTCAGAGGACAGCACTGAAACTACAGTCCAGGGAGAGGGACATGTCTCATCGTGAGCACACAGGAGCAAAGGGGGAGGGAGAGAGAGTGGAGCACATCCTGGCCCACCAAGCCCAAAGGACAATATTCCTGCTCAGAGCAACCAAGGCACAGAGAGGACAATAGGGCCAGCCCCACCAGGAGAGACAATGTCCCTCATGGACCCATAAAACTATGGAGGACAACACTGGCAGTGCAGAAATTTTGCCCGATTTGATCCCACCACACCGAGGGAAACACTAAGGGCTTGCAACAGAACAGCAAGGGGAGCAGAGGAATGAAGTCCCCAGGAAATACCAAAAATAGACTGGGGGGTCAGGGGGTGGCAGCCCATCAGGCTGGACCAGAAAATGCTCCTAAAGGTCAACAAAAAGACCTCGAACTATTTATAGACTTTTCTTTTTTGTCCTTGGCTTTTGTTGGTGCTGGTGTCTTCTCTTCTTTTGTTGCTTTCTTTTGCTCTGTCTTATTTTTGTGCTTAGTACTGTCTCTGCATTTCTATCTAGATAACATAGGTGGGATAAACAATCCTGAAGAGAAAACAAAGTGACTGACCATTCAGGGGGACATGGGAGAGGTGGGGGTGAGGGTAAGGAAGTGGGTGTTAACAAACCCAGGGACAAGGGAACAACAGGGGATGTAAAATTGATGGTGAGGAGGGTGTAGGAGGCCTGGTAGGGCTTGATCAAGGGCAATATAACCAAGAGGACTTACTGAAAGCCAAATGGAGGCTGAACATGATAGTAGGACAAGAGGAAAGTAAAAGGAAATAGAGGAAAGAACTGGGAGGCAAAGGGAATTTATAGAGGTCTAAATACAGGGATGTACATATGTAAATATATTTACATATGATGATAGGGAAATAATCTCTGTACATATATTTAGAAGGTTAGTATTAAGGTAGCAGAAGGACATTGGGCCTCTACTCAAGTACTCCCTCAATGCAAGAACACTTTGTTCTAGTCACCTGGTATTCCATGATGCTCACCTTCCCAACATGATTGCTGAAGACAAAATGGGTGCATAAGCAAATGTGGTGAAGAAAGCTGATGGTGCCCGGCTACTAAAAGATATAGCATCTGGGGTCTTAAAGGCTTAAAGATAAACAAGCAGGCATCTAGCTCAGAAGCAACAAAGCCCACATGGAAGAAGCACACCAGCCTGTGTGATCAGGAGGTGTCGATAGGATCAGGTATCAGGCATCAAAGACCCAGAACAAAAAATCATATCATTGGGAATGAGGGAGAGTTCAGAGTGGAGACCCAAAGCCCATCTGTAGATAATTGGACATCCCCTTACAGAACGGTCATGGGGAGGAGACGAGCCAGTCAGGGTGCAGTGTAGCAACGATGAAACATACAACTTTCCCCTGCTTCTTTAATGCTTCCTCCTCCCCACTATCATAACCCAAATTCTACCTTACCTTACAAATCTGGCTAAACAAGAGCATGTACATGGGTATAGATAAGAGCTTGCAACACTGGGAATCCAGGAGAGATATTGAGAGTAGCCATACCAGAAGGGGAAGGGGAAGGTGGGGAGAGAAAGGGGAAACCAATCACAATTATCTATATATAAGCCACTCCCAGTGGGACGGACAACAGAAAAGGAGGTGATGGGAGACATCAATCAGTGTAAGACATGAAAAAATAATAATAATTTATAAATTGTCAAGGGTTCATGAGGGAAGGAGTTGGGGGGGAGGCAGGGCTCAAGAAGAAAAAAATGTTTAGAAAATGATGATGACAACAAATGTACAAACGTGCTTGACACAATGGATGGATGTATGGATTGTGATAAGAGTTGTACAAGCCCCCAATAAAATGATTTTAAAAAGAAAAAATTACACAACAACCACTAAAGCCAGTGATGAAGAAATGAAAGACTTCAAATATCTTGTTGAGTCTGAAATTGATCAAACAAGTAATCAAACTGCGTTACTACTCTCCCTTCAGGTCTAGAACTGAATTTATCAATGCATTTGAATAGTCAACCATTTAAGATAAAAGGGAAGACAACTTCCCGACACAATCGCTGAAGATAAAGAGGGTGCATAAGCAAATGTGGTGACGAAAGCTGATGGAACCCAGCTATCAGAAGATATAACATCTAGGGTCTTAAAGATTTGAAGGTGAACAAGCAGCCATGTAGCTCAGAAGCAACAAAGCGCACATGGAAGAAGCACACCAGCCTGTGTGATCATGAGGTGTGCTAGGATCAGGTATCAGGCATCAAAGAACAAAAAATCATATTATGAGTGAGGCAGAGTGCATAAAGGGGACCCAAGGCTCATCTGTAGGCAACTGGACATCAGGGAGGAGACGAGCCAGTCAGGGTGCAGTGTTGCAACGATGAAACACACAGCTTTCCTCTAGTTCTTAAATGCTTGCTCCCTCCCCCTTTTCTTGTTCCTATTTTTCCTTACAAATCCGGCTAGACCAGAGGATGTACACTGGTATAGATAGGAACTGGAAACACAGGGAATCCAGGACAGATAATCCCTTCAGGACCATTGCTGACAGTGGCGATACTAGGAAGGTGGAGGAAAGGTGGGGTAGAAAGGGGGAACCAATTACAAGGATCTACACATAACCTCCTCCCTGATGGATGGACAACAGAAAAGTGGGTGAAGGGAGACGTCGCATAGTGTAAGATATGACCCCAAAAAAAATTTATAAATTATCAAGGGTTCATGAGGGAGGGGGAGCAGGAAGGGAGGGGGGAAATGAGGAGCTGATGCCAGGGGCTTACAAGGAGATGAGGGCAATGAATGTACAAATGTGCTCCACACAATTGATGTATGTATGGATTGTGATAAGAGTTGTATGAACCCCCAATATAAAACGATTAAAAAAAAAAAGATAAAGGAGCAGAATCTACCAAAGGACAGAGTTCAAAGGGTTAGCAAAGAAGGAGGAATGAAAGCAGGAAACACGGGGAGGATGTGAAATAATCAATACTACACTGAAAAAAATAAATAATACATTGAGGGAAATGGAAATAAACAGAATGTGTATGAATTGCTGAATGTAAAACTGTGATCTGTTCTGTAAACCTTCACATAATTCACAATAAAGAGTTTATTTTAGAAGTATGTATTAAGAATCGCTAACAATTGCAGTAGTAATTAATATTACTTATCACCATTTGTCTGTCAAGTTGTCATATTGTGGTTGCATACTTGTTGCTGTGATGCTAAAAGTTATGTCGCCAGTATTTTAAGTACCAGCAGCGTCACCCACAGTGGAGGGATTTGAGAGGAACTTCTAAATGAAGAACAGACTGTGCAGAAGGAGTGGGCTGTCCACTGGACATCTAGGAGATAGCAGCAAAACATTGTGAGATGAAGAGACAAGAGACAAGCCCCTCAGGTCGGGAAGCACTCAAAATGCATTTGGGGAAGATATGGCTCCTCTGCAAAGAGTAAAACATAATAACGAATAGAGTAAAGCTGGGGGGACCTTCATTTTCTGATGGGACATGATTCAAAATAAGAAGAAACAGCTGCAAACAAGTATTAATAACCACAACATGAAATGTCCAGAGTATGAATCTAGAAAAATGGAAGTTGTCAAAAATGGAATGCATCAAGGTTCATATGCTAGGTATTTAGTGAGTTGAAATGGACTGGTGTTAGCCATTTTTATTCAGATAATCATATAGTTTTCTATGCTGGGAATGACAAATTTAAGAGAAATGGGGTTGCATTCATCATCAAAATGAATATTTCTGTTGGGGGTCAGTAAAGGGACATCTATCTTGTGGTGGGCCCAACTCTATGGTACTCTCCATGCATTGGCTGCTCAGAGCAGGAATGCTGTCCTCAAAGCTTGGTGGGCCAGGATGAGGTTCTCGCTCTCCCTCTTCCCCTCCCCCTCCCTCTAGCTCTTCCTCTTAATTTGCTCCCCTGTGGGGGAGCAAAGCAACACAACCCCCAAGGAATTCTGAAAATAGACTTCAGGTTCCTGGTGAAGGGGGGGCAGATCTTGACACTGCATCAGACCTGATGAGAAAACATCCACAAGGGTCAGCAGACAGACTTCAAGTTATTCATAGTCTATTTTCTTTTCTTTTTTTTCTCTCTGTCATGTCTATCTATATAAGATAGGCAAGATACACAATCCCAAGGAAAGAACAATAGGACCAACAGTCGGGGGGAAGAGGAGCACAGAGGAGAGGAGGATGTGGGGGAAAAGAAGGGGGAGCCAACAAACCCAGGGACAAGAGAACAACAAGAGATAGGAAATCAACGGCAAGGAGAGAACAGAATGCCTGGTGGTGTTTGATCAAGTTCAATGTAGCCAAGAGGAAGCACAGAGAGCCAAATGAAGGTCAACATAATAGTGGAACAGGAGGAAAGTAAGAGAAAATAGAGGAAAGAACTAGGAGGCAAAAGACATTTATAGAGGTATAAACACAGGTATATAGGTATGTAAATATATTCATATGTAACGATATATAGTCATATGCACATATATTTATAGGCTTGGTATTAAGGGCGCAGACAGACATTGAGGCTCCACTCGAGTCCTCCCTCAATGCAAGAACACATTGTTCTAATAACCTGGCATTCTGTGATGCTAATCTTTCCGACCCAATCGCTGAAGACAAAATGGGTGAATAAGCAAATGTGGTGAAGAATGCTGATGGTGCCTGGCTATTGGAAGATTTAGCACCTGTATCCCGTCAAAGAAGGGTCACAAGGAAGGGACGAGCCTGCCAAGTTGCTCTATAACACTGAAAAATCTCACAACACTCCTCAAGTTCTTTAATGCTTCCTTCACCCCACTATCATGCTCCC
>NW_022103934.1:2156404-2161069 GCF_000313985.2 Echinops telfairi | reverse complement strand
GCCCATCCCCTAGAGAGGAAGTTATATGTAGATCTTTGTGATCGATTCCCCCTTTCTATACCCCCCTTCCCTCCCAGTATTGCCACTGTCACCACTGGTCCTGAGGGGTGAACACCTTTTTCAATAGCACAAAAGATGACTATACAAGTCGACTTTGAAGATGGAATATACAAAAATCAAATAGACGACATCTGTGGAAGGAGATGATAGAGAAGCTCACTAGTAGTGGCCAAAACTGAGCTAGGATCCCATTGTGGAACAGAACAGCAATTGCTCATATATAAGTTCAAGTTGAAGTTGCAAACCAGGAAGACCAAAATATAACCTTGAGTATATCTCACTTGAGTTTCAAGAACATCTCAAGAACAGGTTTGAAGCATTGAACACTAATGACAGAAGACTTGACAGGTGTGGGACGACATTGAGAATATCAAACATAGTAAAATGAAAAGGGGTTATTAAAAAGAGAGAAAAGATTGAAGTGTATGTCAGAAAGAGACCCAGAAACTTTCTGTTCACCTTAGATTGAAACAAAAGTAAAAAATAATGAAGTAAAAGAGCTGAAGAAAAACTTTAAAACAGCAATTTGAGAAGACAAAGTAAAGCATTAGAATGAAATGTGCAAGGACCTGGAATTGGAAAAAACAAAAAGGAAATTGAATGTATCAAAGATAGAAGAGCTGAAGAAGAAATTCAGATCTGAGTCTGCAATATTGAAGAATTTTATGGGCAAAATATTGAATGATGGAGGAAGCATCAGAAAAAAGATAGAATGGATTCAATGAGCCACAGACCCCAAAAGAACTGTTTGACACTCAAGCATTTCCGGAGGAAACATGATAAAAAACTGATGGTGATAAAGGAATACATCCAAGATTCACTGAAGACCTTGGTCAAAAATAAACTCACTGCCATGGACTCAGTTCTGATTCATAGTTACTGTATAGAACAGAATCGAACTGCTGTTGTTGAGTTTCCAAGGCTAAATCTTTATGGGAATAGAAAGCCTCAGCTTTCTCCTGAGGAGAACCTAGTGGTTAGCAGCCCAACACATAACTTGATACACCACCAGGGATCCAGCAATTGATGGAATACCAATTGAAATATTCCAACAAGGTGATAAGGCCCTGGAAGCAATCACTCATATTAGCCAAGATATTTAGAAGACCACTACCTGGCCAACTGACTGTAAGAGATTCATATTTGTGGCCATTCGGAAGAAAGGTGTCATCTGTTCTTGAGATGTTATCCAAATTCTGGGGAGATTTACTCAAGATCATATTTTGGCACTTGTGGACTTATATATTTTCTTCAGCTTCAACTTGAACTTACATGTGAGCACGTGGTTGTTTGTTCCACAGTTGGTTCCTGGTCTCATTTTAGCTGCTGTTATTGAGCTTCTCAATAACATCTCTTCCCACAGATGTAGTCAATTTGAGTTCTTTGTAATCTATCTGGAAAAGTCCACTAGTGTGATTGTCTTTTCTGTTGTATAAGAAAGGTATGTGTGATGAAGAAGTCATTGCTCTCGAAAAATTCTATCATAAGGTCTCCGGTTTCATTTCTATCACCAAGGTCATATTTTGCAATTACTATTCCTTCCTCTTTGTTTCCAACTTTTTATTTGCAATCACAAATAATTATCAATGCATCTTGATTGAATGCTTGATAAATTTCAGACTGAAGACATTGTTAAAATTCTTCAATTTCTTCATCGCTAGCTTTAGTGGTGGAGAAAGAAAAGGCTGTCTACTCCTTTAAAAAATCACAATCTACCCACAGAGGTAGTTCTATCCTGACTTCCAGGGTTGCTGTTAGGAGGCATTGATTCTATGGAAGCAAGTACGGTTTGGTTTTAAGTTCCAGCAGCTGGTGTATAAATATGAATAATAATTTCAGTGACTGGATATCCTTGCGTGTGGATAGATATTTCCTATCACAGACAGCATTGAAAGATCTTGAAATATCCTTTTTGATGAGGAATACAACACCATTCCTCTTAAATGTGCTATTCACAGCATAGTAAGCCATAGGATTGTATGATTCAAAATGACAAATACCCATTCACTTCAGCTCACTAATGTCTAGAATATTGATCTTTATGTGGTCCGTTTCATTTCTGACAACTTCCAATTTTCCTAGATACATATTTTGTACATTCCAAATTCCAATTATTAATTGATGTTTTCCGCTGTCTCTTCTCCTTTTGAGTTATGTGCTGTCAACAAATGAAGGTCCCAAATGCTCACCTCCATCCATGTGCGTTTGCTCCACCCTACATTGAGAAGGCGCTCTTCCTCAGTCGTATTTTCAATGCCTTCTCACCGGAGGGGGTTCATATTCTGGCACGCTATCTCACAATATTCTACTGCTCTTCATAAGATTTTCAGAATTTGACAATGTTTCACTGCTATTCATGAGGCTTCTTATTTCTTCTTCACAGTCTGTTCTTAGTCTGGAGGCTCTGCTAAAGCCTGTTCACTTTCTGTGAATACATGTGACCCTGCTGATGTTTGAAATACTAGTGACATGCTTCCAGCATCACAGCGACACACACAAACCACCACAGCACAATAAACTGGAAGACAATTGGTAGAAGCAGCTACTCATATGTGGTAGATACATAATCTGGTGTCAATTTGAAGATTCAGAGAGAAATTATGGAGTCTAGCCTGTCTATCAGGTAGTAGCTTGATGACCTCATTCGGAGATGCTAAGGAGATAAATAGCTCGCTGGAGGCTGGACACAAGCTCATTTATGAGAAGCCACATAAAGGCAGTCAGAGTTTCGGATCTGAGGGAACCACATGGAAACCCCTGCCAGTGCTGAGATGCTTACAACACCACTGGGTCCACAAGACTGTGCAACCACTGGTCTGTGATCTTCCTGCACTCGGCGTCATTGCATGTGTTTCTTTTTTTTTAAATCATTTTATTAGGGGCTCATACAACTCTTACCACAATCCATACATACATCAATTGTGCAAAGCGCATTTGTACATTCATTGCCCTCATGCATGTGTTTCATGAGTCTGAAGAGGACTTTATAAATTGGTATCGGACATATGGGCTAATATCGAATTTACGGACTTGATTTGGAATGGGCTGGGATGTTTTCTCAATATTCAACTGCTCTTATATATAAAGCTCTTTCTTATACACATATGAATGTCTCTGGATTTATTTCTCTAGTCACCCCAGACTAACCCATTATGGTACCAGGGGTACTAGAAAAACAAATCATGAAGATGGAGAGTGGATGTTTGTTTGACCTCTCACTCGTGGTAGCTTTTCTCTTTGGCTAGCCAGAAGTCAGATATGTCCATGCAGTTTACTGGGCTGTTTTATGGAAAGAATATGGGAAGTTAAAGCTTTGATTATTTTGTTTGGTTGTAGTCTTTGGTTATTCCTGTGTGAAATGGCAAAAATGAATGTTGTTCATGTATATTTTGAGCTCAGGGGTAGAAATCACCACTTGAATTTCTAAAAGACCAAGCTGGTTAGAGAAAACAGCTGACTGAGGTCAAAATGACCGACAGAAAGCCCGGCTTTGGCTTGAGGCAATGCTGTCAGTGGTCTAATCCCATATTTTGTATCAATAGAATATCTTAGATAAAGATTAAGATAAACCAAATAATGATTGAACTTGATTGTTTTAAGAATTGAGTTTAGGATCTGATTCTCCTTTGTTTATACTGATTTCTTCTGATTATTATTGTTGACATAAGGGTTTATAGAACTGATTATTGGGAAGTGTGAAAATAGAGAGTTTGTAAGCCCACTTGACTTCAGCCATTAAAAGTTGAATCTTTAAATGGGTTAGGACACTTCTGCAAGGAAGGCTCTGAAAAGATTAGCCCCACCCATTGTTTTGGAGTACTATGGGCATTTGCATTCCAAGACACTTGTCTAGGGGTCAGGATTGACAGATTGAAGGAAAAAAGCAACCCTTTGTATTTTGGAATAATGAACTTTAGTGGTTTTTGTCAGACACTGGAAAGAAATCTGGAGCTCTGAAGAAACACTCCACTCTAGGACTGAACTGTTAAATGGAGCCTGTTCACAAGCTGAAATACTTACTAGGTGAGCACCTGGATCCACTTGTTGAGTGAAAGTGAGAGAAAAGCAGCAATAGAGAGGTTGAGTCTGGCCACTGACACCCGGGGACAGGCACTAGAGGAGAAGAGAAGAGCAGGTTGACTGGTCTGAAGTTCATGGCCTAGCACAAGAGGACTAGGTTTCTTGAGAATTTGCAATAGGGCCGTGGTCTAAGGCAAGATTGTTACGGAGTCACCCAACACAAGACCACTGACCCACAAAACTGCAAACAGAAAAGAAGTTTATTCAAGACAGAAAAGAGAGGGAAATGGGAAAGTGCCCATACCCCAGACAAACCCGGATTTGGGCTACAGCATAGCCACGCAGGGTCTAATGCTGCAGCCCCGAATGGAGGTGCCCTAGCCTTTTTATACCCTTAACAAAGCAGCTAATCTTAGAATTTTATGAGAACAGGGAAGAACAGCTAGTGCTAAGCAACAGGATGCGGTCAAGCGGAATGTTCCTGCTTGTCTTAACTGGGTGACAAATGTTCTGGGCGGTTGGGGCGCGCGGTCAAGCGGAATGATTACAAAATGGAGTGACTTAGGAATGATTACAAAATGGAGT
>NW_022103934.1:2153930-2156304 GCF_000313985.2 Echinops telfairi | reverse complement strand
AAATGGAGTGACTTAGGAATGATTACAAAATGGAGTGACTTAGGGCAATCTCATACACCTCTACAAAGATGACCATTGGAAACCCTGGTGAGGCTAAGTGAGGCAGCCTACACTGAGTTGACCAGAACCCAACCAGATGAAGAGAAGATGTTTGAGCCTGTGAACTGGTACATATTGCTACTGACTTTATGGATGCTCTGTCCTGATTTGACTTTGCTTCTGGATGTGGACTTCACGAGGTTCCAACTGGAATCAAGATTCTTCACCTCAAAGAATATGATCATCTCCTCAGAGCATTGGGTTGATGTAAGTGGGAAGTATAGAATTTGGATACCCAAAATTGGAAAAATAAAGGCAGGAAGTGGTTGGCTTCCAACCTTCCATAGTGGGGGGATATATTCATAGGATTGTAGGATTAAGGTATCAGTGTTACATAACTGCGATTCTTAGGCATAGGATATTTTTGTTTTGTTCACTTATAGAGTGTTATATTTAAATGAGGGTGGCACATTTTTTCATTGTATGCATTTTAGTTTTATCCTATTAGGCTCAGATATGATTTTATCATTGTTTCAAAATTATATGTGACTAGAGTTATGTGAAAGTGTCAAATTGACAAGGGTTGGTCTGTGGTACTTATAAAATCTGGTGTCAATTTGAGGATTCAGAGTGAAGGGGTGGAGTCTGTTCTGTCAATGTGGTAGTAAGTAGCTTGATGACCTTATTTGGAGGCACTAAGGAGATAAATAGTTTGCTGGAGGCGGGACACCTGCTCACTCCCTGTGAGACATCCCTGTGGAGAAGACGCCTGGAGAGAGGCTGATGGAGCCAGACCTTTGCAGCTGGAGAAGCCACATGGAGACCCCTGCCAGCGCTGGGGTCAGGACTTGATTTGGACTTGGCAGGGAAAGCTCTTTCTTATACAAATATGAATGTCTCTGGATTTGTTTCTCTAGACATCCCAGACTAATATTTATTTGTAAAGATAGTTAGATATGTAACACACTGAGTGTGTAAACATAGGAGCGCACACCACCAAAATACCAACCCATCCATCCAGAGTCCTCGGACAGGGAAGATCAGCATGACCTTATGACCGATGATTATTTATGGCGATGTAAGCACACTCCTTACCATGCGCGACCTCCAATATATAAGAGCTATTTAATTCTGAGAGCGAGGCTTCCGTTTAGGGATTCTAAGACCTATGTACAATGAACGTCGGGGTTCCCTCATCAGCCAAGACTATGACATAGTTCTAAACGCAATGACTCACCCAGACTGACCATGTCAGTTTAAAATAATGCCATTCTACTATGCTAAAATACATTTTTGCAAAAAGTCAGAAATGTAACAATTAATGAATATGACCATGGAAAATATTTGTAAGGTGCCATATGAGTTGGCACATTTTTCCAGTTCTGTATTTTAACAAATTTAAAAAGTTACACTCAATTTGATACTGAACTGATCAAAAAACAAACAAACAACTCTTACACTAATTCATCTCAAAAGGTACTACTAATAGTTCTTTTTTTGAAAACACTATCTATATAGCTGTGAACCGTTTTTTGTTTCCAAAATAAAGAATGGAAGAAAATGTATTTTCTGCACCGATGAATTTTCTCTTTTAAGACTAATCTTTTATAACCTAACATTGTTTTTGTGGGGTTTTTTACAAAAACATGCACTATAAAATACACAGAAAAGCAGCTGAGACATGATTGAATACAGCATTATCATTGTAGCTGATAGATGACTGCCTCCAGTTTAATATGCTGTTACACACAGGAAGAAGCTCCAGTATCCCTTTATGGATGATTTAAAATTGATAGATAGATAGATAGATAGATAGATAGATAGATAGATAGATAGATAGATAGATAGATAGATAGATAGAGATATATCCCTGAATAAAGCTGAAGCCAGTCTGTGACTTCTTTAGTCATTTCAGTAGGATAGTATCGTCTGTGGAGAATATCTCCATTGAAACTCATGATTACAGACCAATCTCAAACAGATCTGGGGCAGATTAGCATTACCGGTAATAAATCAAACTTTTGTTCAAAAAGGAAACAGGGTGCTGACACTATAAACCATCACTGTAAGGAACACTTAAAAGGCAATTTCCTCAGGGGAAGTTAGGGCAGGAATGAAGGTCTGGGTCACCCCATCAGGCAAAAAACCACATGCTTGCTGAGGGCAAAGGTAATACAGAATGGGTAGTAGTAGAAGGTAGAAGGTAGAAGTAGAAGGTAGTTCTATTAATTACAACCACGTGATCAATTGCAAAAGTCCTGTCAGGATTGGGTTGCTGTAATTTACCATTTACTTTAATCACAGGGCATGGTAGCACTAAGAGTCGGCCTATGGG
>NW_022103934.1:2148610-2152906 GCF_000313985.2 Echinops telfairi | reverse complement strand
AATAGACGGGTGTAAAAAACAGAAACAAACTCCCTGCCATTGTCTATTCTTACTCATAGCAATCCTCTAGGACAGGGTGGAACTGCCCCTGTGGGTTTCCAAGACTGTAACTCTTTGTGGGAGTATGTGGGAAACTAACACTGAGGGATATATGACTGAGACTTAATCCCAAACATAACAAAGAGAATCTGGAAAGCTAGTATTCCACGGTAGGAAAGCCACCACTTTGGTAAGTTAAAGCCCAAGTACATGATCCTGATTGAAACATTATTCCCATAGCTTCTCCGCTAACAGCTATGCTGCCTTAAAGTGAGCACATGGTTGATTCTGTCTCCCTGTAGAAGCAGACATTCCCTGATTACCTCCTTCCACTAAGGTGCCCATACCCCATCATGTCGTTCCCCAATGCAGGTATTAGGTTTCCTCACCTGTGACCTCAGGGACTTTATAGTGATTACCTCCCACCTTGTGACCTATGTAACTCCTGAATATGCATGACTAATGGCTACCTATAAAAGCCCCCAAACAGTAGACGATCTCTCTTCTCCCCCATCCACGTGGACCACCAAGAGGGGCTGAGGTGAGCATGCTACCGTGAAATGTGTCTGACTCCTTTATCTTCTCTCCTACCTCTCCTATATTCTATGACTTTACTATGATCTTTATATATTATCGCCATAATTGTACCTACAGACCCCCGTGGTTGTTAGAGGCTGGTATACTCAACAGGAGCAGAAAGCCTTATCTTTCTTCGAAGATACAGCTGGTGGTTTTGAAATGCTGACCTTGCAGATCACAGCTCAACGTGAAAATATTCCACCACGTTCCTTATAGAAAGGTATACAACCAGAAGTTAAATAATCAAAAGCCACATGCCGGAGATAAGCTGAAAGGTGGTGCAGAGAAGTGAATTACTTGGTATGGCTCTTTGTAACTCCCCCAAATGACTGGGTGAGAGCATGAAAATAAGGTAGAGAGCACTGTAAGGAGGGGGCTGGTCAGTTTTGCTACTCCTTTGGGTTTGAGAGCCATTTCCGAAGCAGGAAGAGGAATCATGTGGCCATCAAGAAAGAGCCACCAGCAGAGCACGAGGAAGATCCCTACCTGGAGTGTCTGAAGCAATAGAAGCACCAGAGGCCACAGTAGCAAGACCATGAGACAAAGCAGAGGAGCTGTGCAGAGACCAAGAAACAGAAGTAATGGGCTTCCCAGCCCAGAGGACTAAAGCTGAGTGCCTCTGGGAAGGAGATTGGCTTGGCTTGCAATGTGGGGTACCCTTTGGACATTTGCCAGCACTAAAGGAGCTTTGTAATATGTGTCTGAACAGGGCAGAAGTCAATGGGGGCGGGGTGTAGCTGAGAGGCTAAGGACAAGAGAGAGAAACGTGGCTACTGTCATGGACAAAAGGATACTTTTAAGTGTTTCTGCTCCTGACCTGTGGTAACCTCTTAGCTTCTCTAATGACCCCCATAATCATAAGTACTGTCTGAATTGTGCGGCCATCAAAACCAACTTTTGAACCTAGTAGAGTAGAATGCCCTAGGTGGGAAGTGGTGCCAGGATAGGATAAAAAAATAATAGAGGGTAAAGGCCTTTCTGACCTCTGCCTGTTAAGAACCTGAATTGGGAGTGACCGAAGGATGGTAAATCATATAATCCAAACCCGAAGGAGGGAATACAAGGGGGTAAACCCCAAAAAACAGAATGGTTTTTTGAAAGCTATGTATTTAAAATTTTTCACAAAACCACCTTAACACCTTCAAAGTATTCTCCATTACACTTAATTCATTTGTCAAATCTGCAATTCCATTCTCGGAAACATTTTTCAAACTCATCTGTTTGGATGGCTGAGAGCCCCTCCCTCATTTTTTCTTCACCTCCTCCACATCGTCAAATCGCTGTCCTTTCATGTCCCTCTTAATTTGCAGAAACAAAAATAAGTCGCACAGAGGCCAGATGAGTAAGGTGTGTAGGGAAAGGGAGGAATGCTGTTTTTGCCAAAAACTGGCAAACTGAGATGGCTGCGTGAGCAGGTGCATTGTCATGGTGTCAAAACCAATCTCCAGTCTGCCACAAAGCAGGCCTTTTTGAACACAGTTACACAATCTTTTCAGAACTAAATCGAAAGTTTTACTAACAGTCTGACCTGGTGGAACTCCAAATGTGCTAGAAGTCAACATTTTCGTCCATTCAGGAAATTGACAGACATGCAGAATTGAGTTTGTCGTCGATCTACATTTTACTTTTGAAACCAGAAAACCACTCATAAACTTGAATTTTTCCCATTGTGCTGTCCTTGTAAGCTGTATTGACCACAATAGTTTCTGCAGCATATTCCCTGAGCAGGAAATAAAATTTCAGTTGCATGCTGTGGCAAAACTGCTTTTACCAAAAAAGTCACTGTAACCAGAGAATCTTCCTAGGCAATGCCACTGGGTATACTAGCTCACTGGGAGTTGCTTGTTACTCACCTAGCCAGAAAAATAAAAGCTCCGCTCCACTCGGTCCATTTGGGGTGGGGGAGGTACCCCCTAATAGTTATCAGAGCCTAAATTGTGAGTCTGGTTTGCAAAAGGCTATGGATGAGAATGGGAGCCCAAGATACATTTGTGGGATCTATATAGAATATAAGCCTCCAGTGATTTCCCTCTGTCCATAAGAGGGTTGGGAGGAAAGTGGTTACCAAAGTGTTGAAGGCCATTAAGACTCAGCCTTGAAATAGCTGAGGTATCCTGACCCAGGTGTCAGTGTCTGCTGTTTGCTTCTGCGGTTTGACATTGAGACTAAGAAAAAGAACAAGGACATATGCAAGTGCTGGGAAAACAGAATGTTTTTTATCAAAGAATGCTTGACTTGGCAGAATATAGAGTTGCTGATGTATGCTCATAATAGACTAATTATAACCCCGGGTTGTTTCTGCATGTATAAAAGGAAGATGTAGAATAAACTTGGGGCTTCAGTATTCACTGTTGCCCTCCCAGTACTTTGTCTCTCTTTTTCCCTTAATCCTCACTCCCCCTTTCAGGACTGTTCGACTCGTCGGCAGGCTCCGACAAGAGTGCACTGGAAAGATGACTATATAAAATCAAAATTATAAGTTTGGCTTGGACAGTTAAAACCTTGTCAGTTGATCTCCCCTCTGACGTACGTTAGGCCTGATCTGGTTTTCAACATTTCCTGTATTTTTTTTTGTTTGTTCATATTGGTGTTATGTCACTGGGGGATCACCCTCTTGAATGTGTTATGCTTTCATTCTTCAATATAGGAAACCCGGGTTTGATGAACCTATAGGGACAGCAAGTAGAGTAAGGCTTTCGGTGTACAGAGGGCAAAGGGGAATAAAAGGGAGCTGATGTCAAGGAGTTCAAGGAAAGAATTCTTTGAAATAGATTGTGGCAATAATTGTACAATACGGATAGATGGAATTGGACTATGGAATGATATCAATATCAACTCCCAATAAAACGGTTTTGAAATTTAAAAATAATCAGCCCTGGGCAAATATGTAATTCGATGCTCCACCCTTCTTGTGTAGCCAAGAGAGATCAGATGCGGCTTTCATGTCATTCCTTCAATGATGGGTTTGTTGGCTTTTGAAAAAGCTTATAAATCCCTACCAAGATTAAAGAAAAGAACATACAAATCATCAGTCAGAAATTGCCCTTTTCAGAAAAAATTACTCTGTACGACCCCAGCAATTAAAAACTTTGTACTATAGCCCATAATCCAAGATCAAGGGTAGGTAATCTGCTTTCGCAGCCCCAAAGTTTGTTCCAGCACCTCCCAAGGAGCAGTATTGTCCACTTTGGGAAAATGATTTAGGCAAAAGTTAACACAATGATTAAATTTTTAAGCCCTTTGTCTATTTATGCTCAAGATAATTCACCAGTGAAAACATCATAGAAAATCTTCCACAGTCAGACATATTAGCTTTCTCATGCTGCTATATTCAATATGCTAGTTTTAAAATAAAAGTAAAATAAGTTTTAAAATACTTGTGTGCCAGTGTTAGTGGGAAGTTCGGCTTCTCATTTATTTTCTCATGATATTCTTTACACGAATTTTATGCTGGTACCATTTTGAAAAACATTACATAAAATTTGATTTAATCTTTCTCCCATATTTAAAGAATACAGTGAACCCTCGTTTATCGCGGTTAATCGGTTCTAGACCCTACCGTGATAAATGAAATTCCGTGAAGTAGCATTCCTTATTTGTAAATCAAATATTTTCGTAGTTAGAGCATAGAGGACATGAAAAAACACCCTTTAGTCACCATTACACTCGTATTACCCA
>NW_022103934.1:2128155-2147227 GCF_000313985.2 Echinops telfairi | reverse complement strand
GAGGGTTCACTGTACACTAGTGTCTGACTGTGGTTTTATTCAAGGAATCATGTTGTTTAATCAAGAAATACAGGAGCCTACCACTTAATAAAAGTTTCCCCAAAAATGCATAGGACAGGTATTGAATAAAAATATTCATTCATGATTTTAAAATCCTAGGAATTTAATGGTTATGTCCTTGATCTGATAAAAGTATTTATTAAAAACTTATACCTAGTACTAGGTTTGAGACAATGGTTGCAATAATGGGCTCAAACATAAGAACAATTATAAGGATGGTGCAATACTGGGCAGTGTTTCATTCTGTGGTACATAGGGTCGCTGAGTCAGAACTGATTGGTCGGCACCAAACAATGGCATTATATTTATTGATGAAATACTAAACACTTTCCCAAGAGTGGGATCAAGGAAAATATTTCCACTTTAATCTTTATTCATATTAGTCAGGATTATCCCAAGTAAAAGAACCAAAGGGAGAAAGACCAGATAGACAAAGTATAGAGAGGGGGAGAGATGGACTGATGTAAGAAAATTATTCACTGATATCAAGCTGATTCTAACAATTCTGCAGAACAGGTAGAACTGCCCTTGCGGGTTTCAAAGACTATAAATCTTTACAGGTGTAGAAAGCCTCATTCTTCTCCCATGGAGTGGCTGGTAGTTTGAACGGCCAATCTTATAGTAGCAACCCAATTTGTAAACTACTCTGCCATCAGGGCTTGCTTAAGAAATGAGTTGAGGTTAAGTGTGGGATTACAATACTTGGAAATACAATCAGTAGGTTAGATAGCGATCTTGAGTTCAAAACTTAGGTTACACAAGAGGCTGAAAAGTGGCCAGAATTGGTAGGTCAGACAGTGTGATATTGGAGCCCTAGTTGAACAGTGGTTACTCATTGGGCTGTGATCCACAAGACTGGCAGTTCAAAAGCACCAGCAGCTCCTTGGGAGAAAGATGGGGCTTTTCTACTCCCATAAGCTACCGTCTCAGAAACTCACAGGCACAGTTCTACCATATCCCACAGTCTTAACTATGAGTCACTACTGACTGGATAGCAGTGAGTTGAGAGAGACAGTGGGTTGGAAACATTGTCATGAGATACATTTTATTGTCCTAAAGCAGAATTCTTCCTCCCTTTGGAAACTTGATTTTCCCTCTTAAGATCTTCAAGTGATCAGTGGAGGCCTTACCCTCATGATAGAGTGCACTGCCTTTACTAGATTGATTTAAAAGCTATTCATATGGAAATACTTTTTGGCACCATCGAAACTAGTGTTTGAACAAAAGCAACTGGTCAAATGTGCCAAACCATTTGGCTCAGTAAATTAACCATTAAGCTATACCCTCCATGTAAAGTAATAGAACAAATACAAAAATAATAATAATAGTTTAGAGATGAAATAAAACGTTTTATTGCTATTAACATTATATACATAGAAAATAAACCAATCCACATTCTTGAACAATTCACTGAATTTGCAAATATCACTAGCTGTACTGTTAATGTACAAAATCAAACTACAATTCTATATATTAGCTAAAACAGTTGGGAAAAAAAATACTTACAAATGAAAACCTACTACATATCAGAAATAAATTAAACAGTTATTGTTTCAAGTCAATGCATTTCCAAACAAAAAATTTGTGATGAGATTCTAAAATGAATGGAAAAAGAGAAAATATGAAAAATTTTGAATCATAAAGTTAGAAGACTCTCATCTGCTTCCCAAAAATATAATACAGTAATATAAATTGAGGTAGTGCGGTATTGGTGCAAGCACAATGAACCAAGGAATAGAAATTCCACAGAAGTAAAAGCATGGTCTATTTAGTAAATATTTCTGGTCAAGGTAGACAGGCACATACACAAATACTAATCCCATCTCATACCATACAATAATAATTCAAACTGGATCATAGACCTAAATATAAAAGGCAAAGTGATAAAGTCTAGGGGGGTGGGACAAAATATAGTCATTTCTTGGTCCAAGCAAACACTTCTTAAGCAAGAATCAGATCTCCAGTTGATTTTTATGCTCATTCAAAATGGAAGAGCCATCAGATAACACCTAACAAGAGAAGATTTTTAAGGGAATTTCTTCCTCTGACTGACTTCCTACATCTCCTAGGTCACTCCCACTACCAAGACCAGCTAGCACAACATGATAGCTGTCAATTCATCCCACCAGCCCACAGCAGTCATATAATCAGGAGAGACCAGTCTCTAGAAAAGGCTATCTTCTTGGTAAAATAGAAGGGCAGTGAATAAAAGAACCTTCAATAAGATGGATTGACAGGGTGGCTACAACAATGGGCTCATACCTAACACTGATTTGTGAGGATGGCGCAGAACTTGAAAGGGTTCAGTTCTATTATACATATGGTCACTGAGGCAGAACTGCCTTGTCAGTACTTAACAGCTCACTGCTGACTCTTGCCCCCTTGATATGCATCACAAGTGCCTGGACCCTGACACAAACTCTAATTCTTGTTTCTAGATAAGTGTGGTGTCAGTCCTAAGCCAATTAGAGCATTCTAGTCTTTTCACCGACAGCGACTGGATTGTGGTTGGCAAATGAGCTAATCGCTGTCATTAAGATTCAATGCTGACAATGATGCTGCAACTGCTCAGAAGGTCAAGACTTCAATCAGAAAAGCCAGCAGCCTAGAGCGTCTGGGGGCTCACTATGAAGAGACACAGCCCGCTTGGGAGGAAAATAAGGTAGGATGATGAACAACTAAGATATGGAGACAAACCCCATCCAAACATCTTTTTAACCCCAGCATCCAGTCATACCTGGAGTTATACCCAAAGATTTTTCAGTAACCAAACCAGTAGATTCCTTGGAGAGTTTAGAAAAATTAGAGGAGTAGAAAAACCAGGCAGAGACAAGGAGGTTATTTGCAATATAAATATAATATTTTGTGTCTATAGACTATATACAGTGATATCTCGGTTGTTAAATGACTTCAAGCTCGAACTTTCCACTGCCCAAACAGATTGGTGTCCATAACTTTGCTCTAATCCAACTGAAAATCCGACTTGAAATTCATGTGACTGACTCACGCATCATATCTCACCTCAGACACAAAGGGGTGGCGGCACTTTAGTCTAAGCGCCACTTTCCCTCAGACAAGCTTATGTTGGTGTGTTAAAACATTTGCCAGTGTTTGGGGTTTTATGTGTGTTTTTCATTTCTTGCATTTTATTTGCATAAAATATCGTAACCATGACTCCAAAGAAAGTTAGTGATACCAGCAACAAAGCTAAGAGGAAAAGTGTGAGAATGACAATAGTTGAAGAAAAATCATTGTGAAATTTGAATCAGGTCACCGCTTTTCTGATTTGGTGCCTGAATAAAACATGGCAAAACCGACATTATCAACATTTTTATGGAGAAAAAAGGTGCCTGATGTAGTAAAAGGTGTGAAATTGATCACCACAAAACAAAGAGCCTGGGTCTTTGAAGAGGTGGAAAAGTTACTGTTAATTTGGGTAATCAGAAACAACTTGATGGCGATAGCATATCCAAGACAGGGATGTTCAAGAAGGCGGAGAGCATGCACAGTGATTTAGTGAAAACTGCTCTGGGAGCGAGTGTTGAACAGCCCAAAGTGTGCAAAGCCAGCCTGGGCTAGTTTAAAAAATTCAAAAAAAGAGGCATACAGAGTGTAGTGAGAAATGAGGAAAAGGTGAGTACCAATAAAGGTGAAGCTGATACATACCTGGCTAAATCTGTTGAAAACGTGGAGGCTGAGCAAGTGTTCAACTGTGACAAAACCAGACTTTGGGGGAAAAAACGCCTAATAGGACCTTCATTACTAAAGAGGAAAAGGCAATGCTCGGCCACACAAAACAGGCTCACTCTGTTGTGTGGGAATGCTAGTGGGGATTTTAAAGTTCATGTTAGTGTACTATTCCAAAAACCCAGAGGTATTTAAATTACAAAACATAATTAAAAACAAGTGTGATGAGGAGGGCAAATAACAGGTGGGTGACCAGGTGGTTTTTCATTAATTAGGTACATTAGATATTTGCGCCTGGTATGAAATACTCGCAGGAGGAAATCTTGCCTGTAAAAGCATTCCTCTTAATGGATAATGCTCCCAATCATCTTGCAGGGTTGGAAGATTTAGATGATAAATGCCCCTTATCGCTATTAATTCTTGCCTCAAATACGACCCCTCTTATCCATCCCATGAACTAGCAAGTCACTGATAATTTTTAAAAACTGTACACTGAAAGCACTGTTGCAGGTGGTTCTTTGAAATAACCTCAGAAACCCAGTTTACCCTGCAAGAGTTCTGGGAAAATCATTTTCACATCTTCCCCTGCATTACCCTGATCTACAAAGCGGAGGGAGAAAGACCATGAACTGTGCATGGTGAAAACTGTGGCCAGAAGCTGTGACAGAGGAGACTTTGAAAGCTTTGAGGGCTCTGATGTGGAGCCTACTGTGGAGGAGATTGTCCTCCCTCAGCTGGGTCAACAGGTCTAGAGGTTGATGAAAAGGATGTGGAGAAGTTGGCAAAGGAGCACCACTGAAGAACTTCAGAATCTTCAAAAGGGGCAGTAGCAGAAAGCAGCTGAGGATATATCCTCGAGGGAAGAGGGTAGGGAGGAGGTTCCTATTTCATTAATAAAAGAAATGAATGCTAAATGGATGGAAGTGGCCACTTTCTGGACAGACAAGACAATGGTAAGACAAAATTGTGAACCTAGCATATGAAAATGCTATCTCTCACTTTAGGAACATTTTGAAAAGAATGCAGAAGCAGGTGTCATTAGACAAATCTTTAGTGTGAAGAGACCAAAAGGCCTCAGAAAGCAATGCCAGCAGTCATTATAGAAGGAGACCCTCGTTCCAAAATAGGACATTTCTCCTCCTGCAATTTCCCTCCAGCTCCTAGTATGCCAAGAACCCTAGGAGTAAAGTATCTGTGAAATTTTTTAAATTCTATTTACTGTGTTTGGATATTTAATGTATTATTCTGTTTAGATGCTTCAGGGGGTATGTCCACAATCTAGGGCTGTTAGCTTTGTGTTAAAGTCTTAGAAAAACTGATTTATAAGTATAATCGTTGGTACTCAAAACCAATTATTTGGCATTCCATTATTTCTTATGGGTAAAATATGTTCAGTTCTCAACTCTTGAGTGCTTGAACACGAATCTGGAATAAACTGAGACAACCAAAATGTCACTATACAATGTTACATTATTCTAGCTACATGCTGAGGAAATCAAAGAAACTAGGCTAAAAGAAGAATTTGACATCAGGATTGGAGGAAGACTCATTAACAACCTGTGATATGCAGGTGGAACAACCCTGAACTTAGAAGAACATACCAATGGAGATCAAAGACAAAAACCTTCCATATGGATTGCACATCAACATCAAGAAAGCAAACATCTCTACAATTGGGAGACTATGCAACATCATGATGAACATAAAAGACTGGAGTTATTAGGGACTTCATTTTACTTGGATCCACATTCAGAGCCCAAGAAAGAAGCAATCAAAAAACAAACAATATAATTGTTAGGCATATCTGCAGCAAAAGAACTGTTTAAAGTGTTAAAGATCAGTGCACTTGTTTAGCATAAGAAAGCTAAACAATTAAAGCAATGAAGTGCCCAGGGAATACCAAAAATAGACTCTAAGGACATGGCGTGGCACCCCATCAGACTCAACCAGAAAACACTCCTAGGGGTCAAGAAACAGACCTTAAACTATTTATACGTCTTGAACTTTTTTTTTGTCCTTGGCTTTTTGTTGTTGTGTTCTCTTGTTGCTTTGTTTTGCTGTCTTATTTTTGTGCATATTATTGTCTCTGCATGTCTATCTAGATAATATAGGTGCAATAAATAATCTGGAGTAGAAACAACGGGACCCACAGTTCCAGAGGGACATGGGAGAGGGGGAGGCCGGGGAAAGGAAGTGGGTGTTAACAAACCCAGGGACAAGGAAACAAGTGATCTAAAACTGACAGCAAGGAGGGTGTAGGAGGCCTGGTAGGGCTTGATCAAGGGCACTGTATCTGATAGGAATTACTGAAACCCAAATGAAGGCTAAACATGATAATGGGACAGGAGGAAAGTAAAAGAAAATAGAGGAAAGAACTAGGAGGCATTTATAGAGGTCTAAATACAGGTATGTACATACATAACCATATTTACCGTATATACTCCTGTATAAGCCATTTTTCGGCACATTTTTTTATACAACTTTTCTGGTAAAATTAGGTGCTTCGGCTGACATTCAGGTCGGCTTATACTGAGTACATACAGTATATATGACAATGGGGCAATAGATCTATGTATGTATATTTATAGGTTTAGTATTAAGGTAGCAGATGGACATTGGGCCTCTACTCAAGTACTCCCACAATGCAAGTACACTTTGCTCTATAAAACTGGCATTCCATGTTGGCATTCCCAACATGTTCGCTGAAGACAAAGCAGGTACATAAGCAAATATGGTGAAGAAAGCTGATGGTGCCTGGCTATCAAAGGGGTCGGGGTCCACAGGTTGAGAACCACTGCTCTAGTCCTTTAATAGTTCCTCTCCACAACTATCATGACTCCCGCTCCACCTTGCAAATCTGACTAGACCAGAGCATGTACATGAGTACAGACAAGAGCTGGAAACACAGGGAATCCAGGACAGATAACCCCTCAGGACCAATATTGAGAGTAATCATACCAGAAGGGGAAGGGGAAAGGTGGGAGGAGGTAGGGTTAACTGATCACAATGATCTAACTATAACCCCCTCCCAGGGGGATGGGAAACAAAAGTGAGTGAAGGGACACATTGATCAGTGTAAGACATGAAAAATAATAATAATAACCAATAAATTATTAAGGGTTCATGAGAGGAAAAAATGAGAAGCTGATACCAAGGGTTCAAGTGAAATGAAAATGTTTTGAAAATGATGATGGCAACAAATGTACAAGTGTGCTTGACACAAATGTATGTATGTATTGTGATAAGAGCTGGATGAGCCCCCAATAAAATGACTTTTTTTTAAAAGAAAGCAAGCTAAACAAGCCTTTGAGTTACAGTGTTGGCAAGAATATTAAATGCACCATGAATTGCCAGAAGAACAAACAAGTCTGTATTGAAAGAGGAACAGTCAAAATGGTCCTTAGAAAAAAGAATAGTGACACTTAAGTTTCATGTACTTTGAGCATTTCATCTGGTGGGACTTGCCCCTTGAGAAGGGTAGCATGCTTGGTAAATTAGAGATCAGTGAAAAAAGTTAAAGACCCTCAACAAGACACAGTGAGACATCATGGGCTCTAACAGCAGAATGAGTGGGGATGACAGTACTTCATTCTGTTGTACACAGGGTTACTACGAGTTGAAAATAACTCAACAGTACCTAACAACAAATACATGGTGTGTATATATTTATAATTAATAATATACATATATAATCCACTGGCATTGAATCAATCCTGAAAAACGATGTGTCTTTATATAAAGATACTTATGTATGTACAATAAATGATAAATAACAGAAAGGCCTTCAAATCAATAAAACAAACCAAAAGGAGACAAAATGCTTGAGTTGCATTCAAAAGAAAGGCCTTCAAATCAATAAAACAAACCAAAAGAAGGGACAATATGCTTGAGAGTTGCACTCAAAAGATATCCAAATAGCCAATAAGCACATGAAAAAAGTACCTACCATCTTTATATATCAGGTAAACCTGATATATAAAGATGGTACTCAGTTCCTAAAAATGGAACTGAGAACTAATAAAACTTGTCAACTTACTTTCTGAAACCCCCTTGGATGAGTCAAAATTGTGGTTGCCTTTGTGGGACAATTATTGAGAATGGGCATGGATGAATTTTCTAGAGTCCTAAAAACATGCTGTTTATTAAAGAACACATGTATAATTTCATCAAGCTAGTTAAGTTTAGCACACTCGCAGTGTACACATACCTTTAAAAAAGGTAACTGAAACCCAAAAGTTTCAATAGATTTGTGACAACTGAAGTCTTTCTTTACTTTTGCATTGCATCTCTATCTGACATATATTGCATTAAGAGTTGAAAAAAATTCATATAGATATTCCTATTTTCCTACCATCATAAGTTTTCTTTAGTGTGAATTTTCACGTGTCTTCGAAAGTAGGCTGGACAAACAAAGGCTTTTCCACATTCCTTGCATTTATAGGGTTTCTCTCCAGTGTGGCTTCTCACATGTCTTCGAAAGGATGAAGGACAACTGAAAGCTTTTCCACATTCAAGACAGTCAAATGGTTTCTCTCCAGTGTGCATTCTTGTATGTACAATCAGGTATGAAGAATGACGAAATGCTTTCCCACATTCCATACATTCATAGGGTTTCTCCCCAGTGTGTGTTCGCATATGAATCCTAAGAGCTGAGGGGTAAATAAAGCCCTTCCCACATTTCTTACATTGATAAGGTTTTTCTCCAGTATGAGTTCTTACATGTACCGTGAGATGAGAAGAGCTAATAAAACCTTTTCCACATTCCTTACATTCATAAGGCTTCTCTCCACTGTGGGTTCTTAAGTGTTCAGTGAGGGATGAAGAACGGCCAAATTTTTTCCCACATTCCTTACATTCATACTGTACTTTTCCAGTGTGATCTTTCATATGTGCTCTAAAGAATGAAGGGCAACTAAAGGCTTTTCCACATTCTTTACATTCATAGGGTTTCTCTCTACTTTGATTTTTCACATGTGTATTAAGAGAAGTAGGAAGATAGAAGGCCTTTCCACATTCCAGACATTCATAAGGTTTCTCTCCAGTGTGTTTTCTCATATGGATACTCAAGGACGAAGGACAATTGTAGGCTTTTCCACAGTCTTTACATTTATAAGGTTTTTCTCCAGTGTGTGTTCTCACATGAACATTGAGTTTTGAGGACTCACTGAAGGCCTTCCCACACTGTTTACATTCATAAGGCTTCTCTCCAGTATGAATTCGTATATGTATTATAAGGTGGGAAGAAGAACTAAAAGCTTTCCCACATTCCTTGCACTCATACGGCTTATCTCCACTATGAATTCGTTTATGTTTTGAGAGGGAAGAAGAACAACTAAAAGCCTTCCCACACTGCTTACATTCATAAGGCTTTTCTCCACTATGAATTCGTTTATGTTCTGTGAGGGATGAAGAACAACTGAAAGTTTTCCCACATTCCTTACACTCACACTTTTTCTTTGCTGTATGACTCTTCATATGTGTCTTATAAGATGAAGAACAATTAAAGGCTTTGTGGCATTCCTCACATTCATAGGGCTTCTCATCAATGAGCGTTTTTACATGTTTTTTAAAAGAAGCAAGAAAATGAAAGGATTTTCCACATTCCTTACATTGATAGGGTTTGCTTCCAGTGTGAGATCTAAAGTGACTCTTAAAGGATGAATGATTGATGAAGGCCTCTCCACATACATGGCATTCGTAGGGCTTTTCTCCAGTAGGTCTCTCGACCACATCAAGACTGGGAATTTGGCTGCAGGATTGCTCACATTGATTTCCCTCATTATATTCAGAGATGCTCTTCGCCACACAACTTTTTTTGAAAATAAAAAGCACATAATTAATCATTTTTCACAATTTTCATGAAAAACATAAATTGTGCTTCTTGTCAAGTCATATGATGAACATTCTCATATAGCCAATACCACAGCCAATATTGCCACCGAGTTTCTGACATGTAATTTTTATAATAGTTTGCAAGTAAATTAAGTGTCAAACATTCAAAATTTCAATCACATTTGTAGAAATGCTACCTTGTGAAAATTGTTTGAGAAATCACTTTTTAAACCTAGATTTATATACCCAAGTCTTTTAAATTTCATAACATTTTAAAATTCTCTCCAAAGGAGTGAGCCTTCATGGCATAGCAGTTACACAATGGGCTGCTAACCAGAAGGTCAGCAGCTCAAAACCACCAGGGGCAAGAGAAAGCTAGGGCTTTCTACTCCTGTAAACCTTCTCAGAAGGTCACGGGGCAGGAGTATCCTATTTCATAAGGTCACTATAAGTTGGCATCAACTTGGTGGCAGTGAAAGAGAATATATTGTTTTCTTTTACATGAGTGCCACTCACCTTAAATGTCTTTCATGATTACTGTTCTGATTGTCAATACTATGGTACTCTTGATTTGCATGTAAATTGAACGACCAGGAATCACTTCTTTTAAACTGTACTATTTCCTGTTCATTGGATATTTTTTCTCTGAAAATATCTTGCTGAGCAACTGATTCATTGGTTTTAAGTTGAGCTTTAATGCCTGAAACAGAAAGATTTTTACAAGTTTGGTTGTTTCATGACTAGTAACAAATTACACAAAAGTAAAAATGGTAATATCTAGTTCAGAATCCCATGAAGACTGGGACTGACAAAAACAAAAAACTGGACATAATTTGGAAAGCAAAGTAAAAAAGAATTGGATACATGCATATGACCAAATACTATCTTTCAAAAAGATAATACAGAAAATTGACAAAGACAAAAGTAGCTAAGGTATCCATAAAAGATAAGTCTCCTTAGACCAAAAAAAAAAAAAAAGGTTTTTGGGTTTTTTTTATTTCGAAGCAGGTTTAATTTATTAACCCCCAATCAGACACGTTCTTCCACAAGTATTCCTACCTTCCTTGTGCTCTTCTATAAAAGGGCCCTGAATAAATCCCCACTCTACTATCTCCAGGTCCTTCTCTCTTTTCAATTGGGAGATCAGATGAGGTATATATAGTAGATAACCTGATAATAGAAAAAGGCATATCACGAGGGAAAACAATGAAAACCACAAACATTTCCATGAGACAAGGTCAAAACTTTAGTCTTCAAGATGTATGATAATAAACCTGAGTTTAAATGAAGTAAAATGTTTGTCCAATTTATAAAAAGCACAGTGCTAAAAAATAAAAAGCAGCCTCTTAAGATCAAAACTGATCTGATATTCACAATTATTTCTCAATATTATAAATTGATAAGACACTCCCAGCCAGAACACTGTTTTCCATAAACAACCTCACAGAATATCTACCTCAAATAAGATGTCTCCAACGTGATGGTAAAATAAAGCAAAGGAACATGCATGTTATAATTTTGTTTAAGGAATACAAAAGGCACCAATCATAGAATTTATAGTTTAATAGATACATGTACATTTTTATGGTGAAAAATCACTAGACTCTCTAAATTCTCTAAGGTCAGGGACCAAATCTGTCTTTATCAATGCAAACTCATTCCTCATTTAAAATTGTGAAAAACTGTTGAATTTAAGACAAAATTGCTTTCTATACAACAAAATATAGGATTATTTATTGCTCTTCTTACCTAATGAGGCCAGGTTCTGGAAGTTTTCCAGCATCACATCTCTATAGAGGTTCCTCTGAGCAAGATCCAACAAAGCCCACTCCTCTTGAGTAAAGTCCACAACCACATCTTCGAAGACCACTGAGTCCTAAAATATTCCATATATTCTGGTTCAGCAAGGTACCAACTCCCCTAATGTGTGCAGGAGAATAGGTGTGGCTGACAGCACTGAAGAAATGAGAATCAATTCACAGGAAGTTCAGAAGGTTCTGTGCTCTCTCAACTTTTATTCTATGACTCAAGCATCAAATGACTTTTTTTCCAGTCACATATACAGAAGCCCTAATGTCATAGTGGTTACCCACTGGTCAGCAGTTCAAAACCACCAACTGTCCCATGGGGAAAAGACAGGGATTTCTACTCCGGTAAAGAGTTACAGTCTCAGAAACACACAAGGGCATTCTTATAGGGTTGCTGAGTCAGCACTGACTTGATGGCAGTGAGTTTGTTTAATTCACATGTGCTCTGACTGAACAAATCTCGTCTTAAAGAGTAATAAATGTCTGATAGTGACCAATTCCAGTCTTATTTTTTTCCATTTTCATGGTCTAGAACACAGGTTGACAAACTGGCTTGAGAACCATATGCGGTTTGTAGTGTGCACATGTGACTCCGAAGTAAACTTGAAAAATTTTAAAGGATATTATTCAGATAATGGTGATTTCATTACTTTGCAAAAATATATTTATAGCTCTTGAATAATTTTAAATTGTTGTGATGCATAGGATTGGCTCTTCCATCTCAAAAGTTTGCCAACTCCTGGTCTAGAACAATACAGAATACATGGCAGAAATGAGAAATGCCATGTAACTTTCCACATTGTTACCATCTAATTCCTTGTTACAAAAGAAATTTTCACCTTATGGTTCACAATTATAGATTGAACTGTAATCCCTCCAGATTCACTCCACACCCCAAAATATGGGTTGGAATCCTAATCCTTGCACTTCTGATAAGGCCTTGTTATGTTACTAACACCAGATAAGTGCAGGGTATGTCACAAACCTAATGACTTTTGAGAGAGAGAAAGAGCACAGAGAAACTAGCAAAACTAGGAAGAGAGAGCTGTCATTCAGAGATCACAAAGGAAAGAAGAAACACACTGAGGCTAGAGAAAATAAGAAATTTTCCCAGAGCTGATACCCTCAATTTATACTTCTAACCTCCTGAATTAGAGAAAACACATTATGGTTCTTTTAAACCACTCACTTGTGGTATTTCTGTTACCACAATACTAAGTTTAAATTACCACAGCTATCAGCACCTGTGACACAGGGTCAAATCTAGACCTTGTAAATAAAATCAATAAATAACTGGGAACTTTTCCTTTCTTCCTCATCAAATCTGAGAGTTTGTTGCATGGGCTAAATCCACCCATAAGTCTGTTTCTGTAAGTAAAGTTTTATTTTACCAAAATAAAATATTTGTTTATATATTGTCAGACTACTTATACATTAAAATTACAGAATTGAGTTATAACAGAAATAGCAAAGGCTTCAAAGACTAAAAAACTTAATTATCTTATACAGTCACAGGTTGATAATATCTGCTCTACACAATTAGAAGGATGTGGTAGATGACCTGGTAGAGTGAAAACACTTTTTTGGAGATTTTAAATTTTCACATACCTGTGTCATATTTTTTGATAACTCAGCAGCTATTCTTTCTTCCTCCATGCCCCCTTTATAAAGAAAGGCAAGACATTAAGAAGTTAACACTGGGTCATAAAAGCACAGAATTCAGGCCTCCCCACAATTACCATATTCACGAACTTCGATACCACACCACATCAATTATTATGGACCCTCCAAGCAAAACACAATCCAAAAAACAAACTCATTGCCATCAAGTTGATTTTGAGAAACAGTGCCCCTCTAGGGCAGGGTACAACTGGCCCTGTGTGTTTCCAAGACTGTAACTCTTTATGGGTGTAGAAAGCCTGCCTTTCTCCCACTGAATAGTGGTGATTTCAAACCACTGCCCTTGCAGTTAGAAGCCTGTTAGTCTGGGTAGACTAGAGAAACAAATTCATAAACACTCATATGTATATAAAGGAGAGGTTTATATACAAGAGGAATTGAACACTGAGAAAACATCCCAACCCAGTCCAGTCCAAGGCCATAAGTCCGATATTAGCCCATATGTCCGATACCAATCTTTTTAGTCCTCTTCAAACTCACGAACACATGCAATGAAGCCAAATGCAGGACCAACACAAGCCAGTGGGTAAAAAATCTTTGGGTGCAGTGGCATTGTAAGCATCTCAGCACTGGCAGGTGTCTCTCTGTGGCTTCTCCGGCTTCAGAGGTCTGATTGCGTCCATGTGGTTTCTCTTCTGCAATGTCTCCCAGGGAGTGGCAGAGAAAGAGGTGTCTCACCTCCAAGGAGGAAGTCCCAGATTTCCCAGAATTCTCAGGAGAAGGCCATGCCCACACTGAAGTCTCATTGGTTATCTCCAGATTGAAAGCCTAGAGTCCACCCCTACACTATTAATCCTTAAACTGACACCAGATTAGTTGACTACCACACAGCCCAATGGGTAACTACTATGCCACCAAGACTCTGACTCTAAAAACATAATGACTTCAAAATAATCACACATACATACAAAATCTAGAGCAATCAGGTCTCCGGGAGTAGAAAGTCATTTGGACCTTGCTGATCATATACAAATTATGGTGAGACAGAACAACATGGTCAGTGAGTGGAAGCTCCAATCAAGTTTGGAAGAAATAAGTATAAAATAAATAAGCTTGGGTTAGTGTTAGTGTTCTTGTTAGGTTTGGTGTTAGATTTAAGGTTAGGGTTAGGGTTGGGTTTAGGGTTGGAAAAAATAAAAATTAAATAAATAAGCATCAAATATAGTTGTATATTGATGTAAATAGAGACACAACAATAGAAGAGCCTATCAGGAACAGATTACATTGTTTATACATTAACTATTATTGTTAAATATTATTGTGAAAGTTGTATAGTATGATCCCCCAGGAGCCACACCAGGACTCATCAGAGAGGCATGACTGAATGAACCAAGCCCTGTACCCAACTTAGGACTAGGATACTCTAATGGGAGAGAAAGCAGAGAGGGGTCACCCTGAGAATGTGGAAGTGGCAGCCACTGAACATTGGGGCCAACCCCTGGCTGGGTGGGCGTCAAATGGAAAGGGACTCAGAATCACTACCTCAATATTCCCCTAGCATTAATATGACAGGTTTTGAACTGTTGGGCAGGAATCTACACTTGAAAGAATTGATACAGGAAGTTTTCTCCTGGCACCAATCCCATGTTGAGTATAAACAGAGCTCAATTGATTGGGTGTTTGAACTGTGCTGGAAAACAGCTCATGGGGTACAACTGGAGGAGGAACTGTACTCATACACACTACTCATATCAACAGTGGCTTGAGTTCATTGGAAAAATTGTTGATGCTATCTATGCAATTGTCTTATTGCCTTATACCCCAGGGGGGTGATGACAATGTTTTTCTTTTTTGTTTCTTTGGGTTTTTGTTGTTCAGTCTTTTGTTTGTTTCTGGTCTTGGTTTTGTTTTTCCGTCTTTTGTTTGCTGGTTTGTTGCTGTTGTTGTTGTTGATCTTGGGGGAAGGGAGGTTGTTTTTGTCATAATTATGACCACCAAAGTAAACCAGAGTCCTATGTAATCCATGGACAAGCAGATGGATTCTGGGCTCTGACTTAACCTTGCCCCAATCCAAGAACAGTTCATTCTGATAACATGGCCTTGCTTGACACTCATGAAAGGATCACTGAAATAAGGGTGATGCCAAAAGTGTGAAGAAAGCAGATAGTGGCCAGCTATCAAATGGAATAGTGTCTGGGTTCTCCAAGGCTTGTATTCAAATAAGCAGCTATCTAAATGAAGTGTCAACTAAGTCCACATGGATGAAGCACACCAGCCTGTGTCATCCAAAGATGACAATAACAAAATCCATATAGGACAAAAAGAAAACTATCAGAGTTTAAACTGTGAACACCCAATTTATAAAAGGCTGTGGGCGACAGTGAAAGCCCAAAATCGATCTGCAGAGTATCCAGTTAGATTAAGCCTCTGGCAGGTCCCTTCTAGCCACAGGCAAGAAACTCAAACAAATTTATTATTAGACAGGGATTACTATAAACTTGATTATGGCAGATCAAATATGGCAAAATTTGACACTTGGCCAGCTGACCTCCATCTTGATCCAACCTGAAATTGATCTAGCCTCAACTATTTCTTGCTTGTTCCAAGACAAAAATTTCTTCCCTAGCTTTTTAAATATTGACAGTAGTCTTTTCTTTCTTTTATATTTTAATTTGTATATTGTATTATATTATTATTATTTTAGTCCTGCAATTTAAATAAATAAATAGTCATGTAGAAACATTTATGATAAAAAGTTAGCAAAAAGCTCATTACAAAATAGCACCCAAACAAAATAGGAGAAAATTTAGAATAAATTTAAAAATACTCAAAAAACAAATAGTTAAATTCTAGCCAACAGGCCTCAGCAACGTTTTTTTTTGTTGTTGTTGTTGTTGTTGTTGTTTTTTTAATCATCACCATGATCAAAAAGGATTCATACCAGGATTAAAAAGTTAGTTCAACATTAGAAGAGTAATCAGTATAATCTGCCATACAAATACAAAAAAGATCTATATGGTCATATCAATTAATGCAAAAGACATTTAATAAAAATGTCAACACCCTTCCCTTTCCTGATAAAAAGTTCTTAGCCGATTAGGCATAGAAGGGAAATATATATATTCAAAACCAACAGCCAACACTACACTCAACCGAGAAAGGCTGAAAGCCTTCCTTCTGGGAATAGAAATGAAAGGGTGTCCATTGTCATCATGCTTACTCAACATTGGATTCGAAGTCCCAGCCAGAGCAATAACACAGAAAGAGGAGATAAAAGACAGCCAAATCAGAAAGAAAGAAGCAAAACTATATTTACAGATGATGTGATCTTATGCACAGAGAGCCTAAAAATTCTACAATAAAACTTTGAAACAAATAGCAGAATTTTACATGGTTGTAGGGTATATACCTCAAAAAAACAAGAATGAGTGGGTTCCTTTATACTGAAAAAGACTACTTGAAAAAGAAATTTTTTAAAACTCCATTTACAATAGCTCCCAAATTGATAAATATCTAAGCATTAACCTAACCACGAACATAAAAGACTTATGCAATGAAAATTATCAAACACAAGCTGATACCAAGTGCTCAAGTAGTAAGAAAATGTGTTGGAAATGATGATGGCAACGAATGTACAAATGTGCTTGACACAATGTGTATTGTGATAAGAGCTGTATGAGGCCCCCAACAAGATGATTTTTTTAAGAGAAAAAAAAATTATAAAACACTACTATCATTGCTGATATAAGATGATTTGGGCTGAAAGCAGAGAATACTAGTAAGATGATTACTTGTATCTTATTGACTACACAAAAACACTCAACTGTGTGGATCATAACCAACTAGGGATAGCCTTGAGGAAAATGGGAATTCCAGAGCACTTCAATGTGTTCATGCAGAACCTGTACAAAGATCAGGAGGCAATGGTTCAAAAAGAATAAGGAAATGCTGCAGGCTTCAAAATCACAAAAGGTGTACATCAGGGTTGTATCCTCTCACTATACTTATTCAATGTGTACGCTGAACAAATAATCAGAGAAGTTGGACTGTATGAAGAAAAGCTTATTAAAACCTGCAATATGCAGATGACACAACCTTGCTTGCTGAAAGTGAGGAGGGCTTGAAACACTTGCTGATGAAGATCAAGGATTGCAGGCTTCAGTATGGATTACTACTCACAGTAAAGAAAAACAAATCGTCACAGCTGGACTAACAGGGAGAAAAGGAGAAAAGACTGAAGTTGTTTCATCTTGCTTGGATACAATCAATGCTCAGGGAAGCAAAAGTCAAAGAGATCAAATGATGCATGCCATTGGGTAAAGCAGGGATGTTACTTTGAGGACTACAATGCGCCTGATTCAAGTCATGGTATTTTCAATCACCTTGTATGCATGTAAAAGTCGGAGACTGAATAAAGAAAAGAAGAATCTATGCATTTGAATTATGGTGCTGGAAATGGGTATTCAAAGTGTCATGGACTGCAAAAAAAGCACCCAACAAATCGATCTTGGAAGAAGTACAAACAGAATGCTCCTTAGATGCATGGATGGCAAGATTTCGTCTCATGTACTTTGGTTTGGACATGTTAATCAGGAGAGACCAGTCCTTGGAAAAGGAATCATACTTGGTAGATGGGCAGCAAAAAGAGGGGCAAGGTCCACAAGCGAGAATGACACAGTGGCTACAATAATGGGCTCAAACACAACAGCAATTGTAAAGAAGTTACAGTGTTTCATTGTGTTGTTCATAGGGTTGCTGTGGGTGGGAACCAACTTGACAGTAGCTAACAACAATAACAACTAAAGATTTAAAAAATGAAACCTACTACCATTAAATTCATTTGAACCCACAGCAACCCTATATAGTTTCCCTGGCTTTAGAAATCTTTACAGGAACAGACAAGTCTCATCTTTCTGGAGCAGAGCAGCTGGTAGGTTTGAACCCCTGACCTACAAGTTATTAGTCCAACTCTTTCCAACAGCATCACCAGGGCTCCTTACAAGAGACTAAGACACCTACAAAAGCGGAAAAACATTTATACTCATGGATTGGAAGGCTTAATTAATACAGTGAAAATTCAACCTGAAGGGATCTACAGATACAAGAAAACCCAATATAACTATTTACTGAAATGGAAAAATTGATGACTAACTTCATAGAAAAAGAAGTAACACCCCAAACAGCCAAAGCATTGGAGAAAATGATCAAAGCAGGAAGGAGACCTCATACTCCCCGCTATCAAAATATACTATACAACCACTGTAATAAAAATAACCTAGTACTGGTTCAATGGACACACACAAACATAAACAAAACAAAAAACCACTACCACCAACTCAATTCCAATTCACAGTGACACTGCATCAGAGAAAAACGGCTTTGGGGTTTCCAAGACCTTCAACTTTTATTAGAGCAACTTGTGGGTTCCAACCACAGTTCTTATGGTTAGCAGCTAGCTCAGTGTATCGCCTACTAAGCTAAAAACAAACCAGTGGGGTACAAGCAAGAAGTCAAAATTAAACCCAGTCCATAAAAATGGAAAGATATATGGAAACAATTAGTTCAGTGGACTAATGGATCATCAGTTTCAACAATCCCAAGACCAGAACCAGATAGTGCTCAGCGACCACTACCAATTGCTACAAAAAGGATTAAAAGGTCCCACATAGGTAGGAGAAAAACATAGAGCAAAACTCAAAATTATAAGAGACCAGAAAAAAAAATAAAATAAAATAAGAGACCAGAATTACTGGTCAGATGGAGACTAGTGGAATCCCCAAGATTATTATAGTCTGTAGTCCCCTTCAGGTCAAGAACTGAACTCACCCTTGTGATAGAATAATTAACTAAGATGCACTAGGTCTTATTTTCAGGGGATGTCTTATTTTTCCATGAAGAAGAATATAGTACACATTTATTGTTGAACAAAAAAATAAAAGAAAATTTATTACCTGTATACAGTACAGTAGTAGTTGTCATCACAAACCAGCATAACCAGACAAACTGTGAATCCTATAGTATCAAGAATTTCTTGTTACTACCATTATTTCCATGCACAACAATCT
>NW_022103934.1:2125913-2127868 GCF_000313985.2 Echinops telfairi | reverse complement strand
ACAACAATCTATGGTACATTTACTCATTTATTCAATGACAGTCATGTCATCATCTTCTGGAACATCATCATAACAATCCAAACCCTTATTTTTGGGGAGGTCTTATTTTCAGGGGGATGCCTTTTATTACAGCAAGTGGCAAAACTGTAAGTAGGTCTTATTTTCAGGGGATGTCTTACTTGCGGGGAAACAGGGTAGTATATTTCTGAACAGATGCTGTACAACTTAGCTATTACTAAGGTCCTAGACATTAAGTTGTTCTTAAGGGCCAGGTTATTACCAGGACTTATTTAGAAGCCCGTTGGGTACTATGGAGCACAAATGAAGTGTTTATTGTCTTAAATGCCATGTCTTTGCACACTCTACCTTTAAGGTCCTTATCTCCGATTTCCTTTCTTTGACAAATTCTTTCAGGTAATATTTAACCCGGCCCTCCTACATATAAATACAAGGGATATAACAATGAACAAAGTACTGACTATGGCCCTTCTAGACATAATCCCTTTTGTGATGTATTGTAAATTCTAGACTCTATGCCTATAATTATAATCCCATTTTAGAGGTGGTTCTATGTTACAGGATTAAAGTGGGAGGTATTCCAAGTCCTCACCTGAGTAGAGGGCTGACTAAACTCACCCCCTTTTGCTTCCTTGGGGGGTATGGTCTGCTCAAATACAAAAAAAAGCACTCCATATAAATCCCAGGACCATCGAAAGAGTCAGCAGTGAAGCACGTCTGAGGCCTCTGTCTGAAGTAGCAGAATTGATGATCTGAGGCACCAGAGGCTGCGGGAGAGAACAAAGAGGCAGGCTGTGCCCAGGGGGAAAGAGACCAGGAGACAAAACAGAAGAGCAGCACCAAGCCAATGAACTATGAAGCAGAGATGGGGGCTGGCTTCCTGGCCCACACGGCTGGGAGGCTGAGAACTAGAGAGAGAAAGTTGGTTCCTGGTTGAGAAAGAAGAGGTGTTGCTGTTTACTGATCCAGACTTGTGGTAACCTATTAACTTCCTTAATAAGCCCCCTAATAGTGGAGTATTGTCAGTGAGTTCTGGGTGGCCACTGAATGGGATCACGGAACCCAACAGAAAAGTACAGTCAGGGTGGAGCCATGTCTGACTTTGCCTTATGGCAATCGCATAGAATTGGATTCTTTCTCCCTGCTGCAGCCAGAGGTCCTCCTTGAGGTTTACTTACACATAGATGTTACAGTAAGGATGGGATGATAGTAAGTAAAATAATGTATCAGGTGGTTTTATGTGTAACACATAAAAATGCAACACATTAAAAAGAAAAGGCCACTTGTTTCTCTTTATGGAATCTAAGAAAGCTGTGTAGCAGGATACTGGCAAAAACGTAAATCATTGCTTCAGCCAACACTGGAAATCGACACACGATCAATGGTTGGGTAATTGTATGTAAGGCTAAGTCAAAAAGTATTGCTATAAAATGACAGCATCTGATTTTTTAAAGATCTCAAAATGTGAAGTTGTTTTTTGAGAGCCTCCATCTAGTCTATAAACAGTTATAAAAGTGGTTGGTTCCATCTTTTTAACCCTTCCCCTCAAGAATGCTGCACTCTTTTATTTAATTCATGTCAAAATGATAGTTTTGGCATCCTGGAAAGGGCTCAAAGCATGTTCCACTCAAATGTTAGTTGGAATAAAAAGAAGGGCAAGTCCAGGCCTCTATATCTATCTATATGTGTATTTACATATAAGCCACATATATATATGGTTTCTGGAGCTATAAATCTTTACAAGAGCAAACAGCTTCATTCTCCTCCCCAGAAGGCTAGTGGGAAAAGCAAAATGCAAAACAAAAGATCGTATTCGCATACATAAAAATGCCAGTACACTAGGTAAATAAGTAGACAAACATTCTGAGTGGTTTGCTTCATCCTAGCAATACACAATTACCCTTTTAATCATCAATTAATAGAACTGACAATTTTTT
>NW_022103934.1:2123472-2124961 GCF_000313985.2 Echinops telfairi | reverse complement strand
CCCGGACGGCAGGACCCGCCCCAGAGGACCCGCTTCGGAGAGTCGGCCCCAGCGGAGGAAGGTCTCGGCTCGGGAGCTGCCGCGGCCGCAGGACTGTGCGCGGGCCCCGGACTTAGCAGGGCCGCCGACTAGGGAGGGAATTTACCTCAGCCGCGGGAGGGAGCGAGAGGCAAGATGGCCGCCGACTTCGCGCAGGCTCAGACGCGCACTTCCGCTTCCGGTATCCGGTCTGGGAAGGCCTGGGGGCGGGCCGCCAGGGGAGGGGCGGGGCGGGCCGCCAGGGGAGGGGCGGGGCGGGGCCGGGCCACGTGGTGGCTGCTTCTAGCGCAAGTGCAAAAAACTTACTAGCTGTGGTTCATCCTGGGTTAAGGTCGATGCAGGCCCTCTGGAGGAGGAAGAGCCAGAACTCTGAACAGGTTGGGAAGAGGGTGGTCAGGGGATTTGATTTACTAGACTTGTGGAGTGGGACCTGGCCAGAGGGACAGGATACAGCAATTTTTTAAAAAGGCAAATCACAGACTATTTGCTGTCAAGTGATTCTGGCGATCCCATGTGTTTCAGATACTAAACTGTGGATATCCATGAGAATAATGGTAATTCTCGAACATTTCATTGTGCACATTTGGAACTTGTACGTGGATCAGGAAGCAGTTGTACAAACGGAACAAGGGAATGCTACATGGTTTAAAACCAGGAAAGGTGCATCAAGGTTGTATCCTCTGACCATCATTGTTCAATCTATATACTGACCAAATGATCAGAGAAGCTGGATTATATAAAGCAGGGGCCCTCAAACTTTTTAAACAGGGGGTCAGTTCACTGTCCCTCAGACCGTTGGAGGGCCGGACTATAGTTTAAAAAAAAAAACTATGGACAAATTGCTATGCAAACTGCACATTTTTTGTGTTAAGGGTGGAAACAGACCCAGTCATAGACACAGCAGCCTGCTGGGTCTCCTTGTTTTATTAGTTTTCAGCCAATCAATTCAGAAAGTTGGAGAGGGTGAGGCGGGAGAGGGTGAGGCCGCCACCAGGAGCACTGGACGTACTCTCCTGGGGCAGGCTTGGCAGGTACAGACGGTGGGACAAGACCTCTCAGGCCTCACTGGGGACTGGTAGGAAGACCATGGGTCAGTGGCTGCTCTGCCACACAGATGGAGACCTGGGACTCAGGAGTTGTGCCATGGGCCTGCATGCCCCAGCAGGTCACAGACCATCAGTGCCCTGGTGAGCCTGGAAGGATTTGACCAGAGAGATTCATGCAGTGGCCAGGCTGGAGCCACCGACTGGGACATGGCCTTGTAGGGGTTGCATCTGCTCACACAACTTAAGGGGGTAAGCACAGGCCTTGGGGAGGGCTGGAGCCCCTTTGGGAATTGGGGCTCATAGGGGTGAGACCAGACAGGCAAGGAGGGGCCTCCAGGCTGAGGAGAAAAGCCAAGGGTGTTATGTCTTTCAAGACACAGACACCCTAAGACCAGAGTCCCAGC
>NW_022103934.1:2120995-2122208 GCF_000313985.2 Echinops telfairi | reverse complement strand
GATTGGGATAACAGTTGTATGAGCCCCTAATAAAATGTTAAAAAAGAAAAAAAAAGAAAAAAAGATCATATTATTGTCATTAGGTGATATCGAGTCACTTCCAACCGAGTGATCTTATGCACAACAAAATGAAATTGGCCTGTGCCATCTTCATGGGTGTTCTATGCTGCAGCCAATTGTTGCAGCCACTTTGTCCATCCATTTGATGGAGAGTTTTCCTCTTTTTCACTGTCCCTCTATTGACTAAGCATGATGTTCTTCTAGTAACTGGTCTCTCCTTACAACATGTCCAAAGGATGTTAGACTAAGTTTCACCATCTTTGCCTCAAAGGAGTACTCTGCCCATAATTCTTCCAAGATAAATTTGTCCTTTTGGTACCAAGATAAATGGTACCTTCTGTGCCACCATAACAATTCAGATACATTGGTTCTTCTTCTGTCTTCCTTATTCAGTGTCCAAATTTCACATGTATATGAGGCAATTGAAAATACTGTGGCTTGGGTCAGGCACACCATAGTGCTTTTCAACACTTAAAGGGGTCTTTTGCAGCAGATTTGTCCAAGGCAATGCATATTTTGATCACTTGACTGCTGCTTCCATGAGCATTAATTGTCAATTCATGCAAATCAAAATCCTTGACAACTTCAATCTTTTCTCCATTTATCATGTTGCTACATACTGATCAAATTGTGAGACCTTTGGACTTCCTGACATTGAGCTATCATCCATACTTAAGACTACAATCTTGATCTTCATCAGCAAGTGCTTCAAGTCCTCAATTTCAGTAAGCAAGTTGTGTTGTCTGAATTGTTGCTCATAAGCTTTCCTCTGAGCCTGATGCAGAATTCTTCTACATATAATCCAGCTTCTGATGATTTTCTCGTCATACAGATTGAATAAGTAAGAGAATACAACCCTGGCAAACACCATCCTGATTTTAAACCATGGAGTATTCCCTTGATATGTTTGCACGACTGCCTCTTGATCCATGTACAAGTTTTAAATGAGCACAATGAGGTGTTCTGAAATTACCATGCTTCTCAAGGGTACCCATAGTTTTTTATAACCCACTCAGTTGAATGCCTTGGAATAGTCATTAAAACACAAGTAAACCCCAGCTATCAAAAGATATAGCATCTGGGGTCTTAAAGGCTTGAAGGTAAACAAGTGGCCATCTAGCACAGAAACATCAAATCCCATGTGGAAGAAGCA
>NW_022103934.1:2113979-2115152 GCF_000313985.2 Echinops telfairi | reverse complement strand
TCTTGATAATCCAGGAAGGTCACACTTTTGGGTAGGCAGCGATTCCTCTCCATGTTGGGATACTGACTTTGGGGGCACTCCATACATTGATTACTGTCTAGAGAGAAAAGTGAGAGGGTATATGAGACAGAGCAAAGAGTGACTTCTTTCAAATCTCAGAATGCTCACGTTAAAAGCTTTTAAGTTTTGTTTTAATTTTCACTTTTCTGTATCCACCAGACAACTCTGGTTTTCAAAAACCCACATATCATCTGCCCATGAAGTTCCGTGACTTGTCAGAATAGTTGTCTGTTGCCTTTGAGTCCACTTGACTAACAGCATCCATACCCTGAAGTGCAGAGAGAAACTGTACTCCATTGGCTGTTCTGTTCTTTGATCTCCAGAAGCAGATCAACAGGCCTTCTGTCTGAGGCACCTCTGGTGGGTTGAGAATATTGTTGAGTGTTTAACATTTTGTGCTACCCAGGGCCTACCTGTTTGATTAGATATTCCTCTTTCTGGACAGAAAGTACAATAAAAGCAGCAGACAGGCATTCCTTCCTGAGGAATTTTCATGAATCCTGGGCCACAGCTCTTGCTACACAGAGATTGGGGAGTCTGAAAGAAAAGAATCATTGATAATAGTTCAATACTGTATGAAGGAATGGTATCTTATAATGTAATAATATTGACAAACATAATTTTGTTGTTATTATGTGGTAGTGAGTAGCATCTTGTTGTTGTCAAGGGATCCTGGCTCATAATGGCCCTACACTGATACTGACTCAATGGCCCCATAAGACAAAGTCGAATTGCCCATTTGGATTCAAAGACAGAAGGAAATCTTTACAGAAGCAAACTGACAGCCCCTCTTCTCTTACATCTCCTATAGGTTCCAACTAGCAAATGTTTAACTTTTGCACACCAGAGCACCTCAACATTGCTTTCAATGCCTCAAAACTTATTTTTGAAATTTTTCCATAATGGATGCACACAGGGGGCTCAAAACAATATGAGGATACGTCCTGCTGATGCAAGTCAAATAGAATACAATTTCCGTGCTGGGGGTAAAAAATGAATAAAGCCAATTTCAATCGTGTGTATGAGTCATTAAAATTCTAGCTCACCACGCGCGGAGAAGACGAGCCAGTCAGGGTGCGGTGTAGCCACAATGAAACATGCAACTTTCCTCTA
>NW_022103934.1:2103587-2112449 GCF_000313985.2 Echinops telfairi | reverse complement strand
TTTGTCACATCCTGCCCTGTCCGATGTCTCCCTTCACCCACTTTTCGGTTGTCCATCCCCCAGGGAGGAGGTCACATATCGTTCCCTGTAATCGGTTCCCTCTTTTTTAATCAGTTCATAAGTCAGAATCTACTTCATGGAGATAGATACAAATATATCTTCCTCAAATTGATTCTGACCAATGTTGGTCCCATGCAGTCAGTCCTCATCCACCCAGTGATGAAAAAAAAAAAAAAAGACCTGACCACCCACTTCTGTGAAGATTACAGCCAATAACCCACTATGGATCAATTCTACTCTGGAAATCATGAGATCTCGGTAATTAAAATTATTCTTTAAAATCCTTTGGTAGCAACAATAAATTAACAATATATTATTAACACAGATTTTGTGGTGAGTTACTTGATTACGCTATTATTCTCATATCGTGTCTCTTTGGGGGGATGTACTTGATGAGTTCATCTAACCTCTTCAAATCCAGTAGCCCATTCTATCAGCTCCTCCTGGATCATCAAACTGTGACCATGCAGACCATGGGATACAAGCTCTCCTACTTTCACCTGAAATTCAAAACCTTCAGGAAAATTCAAATAATTAAAAATCTCATATCGTGACATCTCACATCTGTTTTCACCCAGCGAGACATGTTCTCCAGCGCTGTTTTCCAGTTGAGCACGTTGTAGGAATTGATGGAGCTAAAGGGAAAGCATTATGGTGAAATGAGAGCAACAAGGACATTGGAGACAGAATACTCAGACAGATTTTCTCCCCCTCTCTCTTCCTCCCCAGTTACGGAATATGCTGCCTATTCTGATTGTCCAAAGAATGAGATACCCTAACCTGCCCCAGGAAGAAACCCAGTCTCAGATTCACAACCATCAAGCAATTCTGAGCCATGATAACCCTAAGTATAACATATTTGAAACGCTGCGTGGACTTTCTCCACCAGCTGCCTGTCAGTTTTTCATAATGTGGTGGCTTTCATGTTGCTGTGTTGCTGGAAGCGATATGTTCACCAGTATTTCAAAGGCCAGCAGGGTCACCAAGCTGAATAGGTTTCAGCAGCAGCCAAGAAAACAAATGTTGTATTGCATTGTTTCAATCTTCTGCACAAGACCTCTTTAAAGTTTTGAAAAGCAAAATCTTGAGGACTAAGGTGTGCCTAATCCAAGTGATGATATTTTAAATCACCTCATATGCATGTGAAACTTGGACATTCAAAGCAAAGCCAGGTGGGAGGGTCGGGGAGGAAGGGAAAAAATGAGGAGCTGATACCAAAGGCTCAAGTAGAAATAAAATGTTTTGAAAATGATGATGGCAGTATATGTACAAATGTGCTTGACATAATGGATGGGTGGATTGTGATAAGAACTGTACGAGCCTCCAATAAAATGAATTTTTTTTAATAAATAAATTAAAAGCAAAGACAGAAGAATTATCTTAACAAGTATGAGTCCTACCATATTCTTCAATATCAATTTGGCTTTTAAATTTAAATTATGGTACTGGTAAAGAATATTGACAATACCATGGATCTGCAAAAGAGCAAACAGATTTGTCTGGAGGAAATATGGCCAGAATGCTCCTTAGAGCCAAGGATGAGAGATTGCATGTCACACGCTTTGGACACGTTGGCAGGAGAGACCAGTCCTAGAGAAGGACAGCAGGCTTCATAAAGTAGCATGGCAGTGAAGAAGGGAAGACGTTCAACAAGATGAATTGCCACAGTAGAAGCATCAAGGGGCTCAAACACAAGAACGATCGTGGGGATAGCACAGGACTGGGCAGTGCTTCATTCTCTCGTACATAAGGTTGCTATGAGTCAGTACAACTCAACAGCACCTAACAACAACAGTGGGGTTTTCTTGTCTGCAATTAGCAGTCATTCTTTTATTTTAATAAACCATCTTATTGGTGTCTCATAACAGTCCATACATCAATTGTACTAACCCCATTTGTACATATGTTGTTATCATCATTTCCAAAACATTTTCTTTCTACTTGAGCCCTTGGTCTCAGCTCCTCTTTTTCCCCCTCTCTCCCCAAACCACCCACCCTCATGAACCTTGATAATTTATAAATTATTTTTATTTTCATATTTTACACCATCTGCTGTCTCCCTTCACCCACATTTCTGTTGTTCGTTCCTCTGGGTGGGGGTGGGGAGGTCGTACGTCGATCATTGTGATCGGTTCCCCCTTTCTCTCCCTTCTCCCCCCCACCTTCCCCCTACCTTCATCATATTGATACTCTCATTATTGACCCTGAGGGGCTTATCTGTCCTGGATTCAGTATGTCGAGAGCTCTTATCTGTACCAGTGTATATGCTTTCATCTAGCCAGATTTGTAAGATAGAACTGGAGTCATGAAAGTGAGACGGTGGGGGATGCATTAAAGAACTAGAATAATGTTGTGTGTTTCACCAGTGCTATACTGCACCCTGACTGGTTCGTTCCTTCCTTGTGACCCTTCTGTGATGGGGTGTCCAATTATCTACAGATGGGCTTTGGGTTTCCAGTCCATCCCCCTTCATTCTCATCAAAATGGTTGTTTGTTTTGGGTCTTCTGATGCCTGATACCTGATCCTATGGACAACTCGTGATCACACGGGTTGGTATGCTTTTTCCATGTGGGTTTTATTACTTTATTGCTAGGTGGCCACTTGTTTAGCTTCAAGCCTTTAAGACCTGAGACACTATATCTTTTGATAGCTGGGCACCATCAGCTTTCTTCACCATATTTACTTATGCACCCTTTTTGTCTTCAGCGATTGTGTAGGGAAGCTAAGCATCATGGAATGCCAGGTTATTAGAACACAGTGTTCTTGCATTGAAGGAGTACTTGAATAGAGGTCCAATGTCTGTCTACTGCCTTAATACTTAACATATAAGCATGTACACATAGATCTATTTCCCTGTCTTTATCTATAAATATATTTACATATGTACATGCCTGTATTTAGACCTCTGTAAATGACCATATGCCAACTAGTTTTTTCCTCTATTTCTTTTTACTTTCCTCCTGTCACACCATTATGTTCAACCTTCATTCATCTTCCTGTACTTCCTTTGAACTACACTGCACTTGATCGAACCCCACCAGACATTCTATGCCCTCCTCACCATCAATTTTGATCTCTTATTGTTCCCTTGTCCCTTGTCATGATGTCGCTGGTTGATTTTGAACCACCACACTCTAGGCTAGTAAGCCAGAACAAATCAAATCATTTCTGCCACTTGTGCACCAGAGATTATTATTTAGTTTAAACTATGCCCTAAAATATATTTCTGATGACTATTTTTGGGATGATTCCAAAAGCTTGACCATTGGTTTTCTTTAGGGATCCTGGAGAGCTTCTTCAAATGCAAAAAGGGATGCATTGTCAAAAATCAGTTGACCATAGATGTATGCATTTACTTGAGTTTCCACTCTATTCCTTTGGTCTATATGTCCATTATTAGACCAGTGCCCATCTTCTCCCCAACCCAAACAAGAACAAAGGAGAAAGCAAACCCACTACCATGAAGTCAATTCAGGATCATAGCACCCTCGACAGTGTCTGACACTCTCAATCTTCGTTGGCACAGACAGCCTTTTTTTTTTCTATTTTCGAGCCACTAATGATTTAATGACTGTAGCTTTTTAGTATGTTTTGAAATGTTAGGCAGGTTTGAAATTAGTGTGTTTTATTATCTTAGGAAGTATAAGTCCTACCCTATTCTTCAAGATTAAGATAGCTATTAAAAATCTGATCATAATTTTATAATTCAATAAATTAAAGTTCAGAAGCAAATCAACCATTAAAGTAAACCAAATGTAAGAAGAAGCTATACCTGCCAGGGGAGAAACACGGGGAGTTTGGCTTCCATTGGGAACGCTGTTTCTTCTCCTCCCATAAATATCATTTCATGGAGAGCTTGGGCCACCAGATGTACAGTGTTATAGATATACTCGATAGATTTCATCATTTTAATATCCATCAAAAAGTTAGGTATAGATACCAAGGAGGTATTGCGTGGGCACTCAATAATTTCCCGACATGCAGTTCCTGCAAAGGAGCAGTTGAAACTGTGGAACCATAATTTCTCAAGGAAAAAGTCTTCTGGGTAGTTGGACGGATTCACTGTCCTTAAAAAGTGCTTGAAACCAGGTATCTCTGAACTCTGGGTTACAAAGGAAAGAGTCCCATGGAAAGTATTTAAGAAGAGTCTAAGTGATAAGTCAAACACTTCCCATTGGGATGCAGTGATCCATACCTTGTGGGTTGTTAGGTGACGGTCTCCTACTATTGTCAGAATAACTAATGTAATTTCATCACCATAAACAATGACCACATTTTCAGATGAATCTAATATTCTGAGAATGAAGGTCAAATCTTCCGGTTTGTTCACTCTGTCTGTCACAGAAATCTTTTCCATAAGTCCCATGCAGACACCTTTCATGGCCATTTCTTTTCTAAGGTCCCAAAGAAAATCAACACTTTTTGCATCATCTGACACTAATGTACTGACCCAGGTCCATTCAAAATGGACCAATAAGGAGACCATCCCGGAAGCCAGATACGTGTTGCTGGGGGCCATCTGATAGAGTGAGGGAAACTGGTCCTTATTTCTCAACAAAGGATCAAAAGTGCCACAGAACACCTGAATCAAAAAAGAGAAATGTTCTATATGGGTTCTTCAAAGCAAAGGTTAAAAGATAATTGCAGAAAAGCATTATCTAACCCCCAGTGTGCAGAGCCGAGCTGCACTGTGCAGGGTTTTCATAGTTGAGACCTTTGGGAAGCAGACTGACCAGGGATTCCATATCATCAGGTGTTGTGCTGATGTGCCTTTCAGTGGATTCTGACTCCCAGTGAGCCAGTAGGACAGAGTTAAAACCCCCTCGAGGGTCCTCAAGGTTGATGTTTGCCAGGAGCAGATCTCCCAGTCTTTCTCTTCTGGAGCAGCTGTGAGATCCACCTGCTGAACCAGTGCCTCACTGAGCTCCTTTTCTACCATTTATATTCCCGAAAATAGCACAATGGGTAGGAAGGAATATTCAGAGTCAGATAAGCTAATTTCAGTTCTTGACTTTATGGTGAGTTGTTACATGGTTTTGGACATGTTCAATAACCTCTGTTCACATTAGTTCTCACATCTAATGGCACCCTATTATTCTCTCATTATAAGGACTATGCATGTTAATATTTGTAAAGAATTTTAACATCTTCAGTTAAAACATGGCAGCTTAGGCAAATGGTTACATCCACCCCATGCAGCAAACTAAAAGAGAGAGAGGAAGGAGGAGGAGACGAAATTAAACATAGAATTCTCAATTTTACAGGTAAAAGAGTTGAATGCCCAGACACCCACACAGATATTGAAGGAAGAATCTCATGCAAGAAAACAGAGAAAGGTGGCAAATTCTCAGTGGGCCAACTACCCACCAACCAGTCCCTCCTACTACACAGAAGCCTCCAATCCAGGGGACTGGAAGGGAGAGCTGCGATCCACTCCCTTGCTCCCCATACCAGTCATTTGAAACAGGTAATGCCTGAGAACTCCTCTAATCCCACAGATGACAGTTGCACCCCTCCTTCAAATATCTGGGAGCCAAATGCACATGGAGAGAGGGAAGAACTGATGGGAACACACAGAGAAATTTAGAGAATAAGAGGCTGGAATTCACTGACTATTCTTTTTCCCTGGGTGCATATTTGTTTGTTGGCAGCTATGGGATTTGGCATTCAGCCCAGCTTTGACATTCAGTTCAAATAAAACAGGAACTCCCAAACCTGCAGTAGGACAAAAACATACTGATGGCAAGAGAACGGACTGGCGTTTTCTTGCATTGGTTTTCTTCCTCCTTGCTTAGTCATTGTATTTTGAGAGGAGGCTACCTCTGTCACTGGCCTAAAATCTCTAGTAACTTAGGCACTAGGGCCCGAACAAAAAGTGCCAGCCACCTCTAGTTTTAGAAGATTTGGGGGTTTTCAGGATTTTTTCTATTTGATTTCTGTAGTTGTTGATGGTTTTTCTTTTTCGACTTTGAGTATGTGTGTGTTCGATTCTGTTCCCTGTGTGAGTCTTTGTGTTCTTGATTTGTTGTTGTTGTTGTTGTTGTTGTTGTTCATCATCAATCTCTTCTTAGAATTGGCTATCAACACATGACCCAGCTACCCACAAATCTTCAAAAGCTACAACTACTGGTCAGAGAACATTATCCACTCCAACACCACTGGATCCAACAAACAGAAACCCCAAAATACAAAGATTACATCTTATGAACATCAGGTAATCTCAATAGAAATTAGAAGTAAGAGAACACACACACACATACACACAAAGATAACATACACGAGGAAGTGGCCAACACAGACTCATAGGCTCTTCCTGGGTATTAAAAGGCATTCAAACTGCCCATGAAGAAATTCAGAACAATGATGTTCAGCTGCTTTCAACAACGGATGTAAAGACTGAGAGAGCTACAAAAAAGAGAGAGAGAGAGAGAAGTAGAAAAGACTACAAGAGCAATCAACAAAACAGGAAACATTAAAAAATTGAAATTACACATTAACATTAAAATAGAAATTCAATATATAAGCATTAATATATTAGGGCTAGATTACGCTTTGACAGGGCAAAGTAGTAGAACTGATGCAGTGAGAGCCCAAATTATGGAGCTTGAAGAAAAATCAATAAGAACAACAAAAGAATCAGAAGAAAGCTGAAGAATTACGTGGGATGACTTACATTTGGTAAACTATACAGAACAGGAAAAAGCAGGATAGCAACAATAGTTCCATGAACTGATGGAAGAAAACACCCTACCCTGAACATCCTGACAGGGGAGAACATAACCGATCAAAAAGTTGAAAGAACACTAAAGTGAAACCCTAAACTTACCACAGTGAAAATATGGAACCAGCAATAACATTCTGCAATGACGAAAACAAGGGAATAGAGGAAAAACGTGAATATAAATCAGGAGAATGGGGAGGAAATTGTTCTGAAGAGTGAACAAAATACCTAAAATCTAGAAAAAAATAATATGCTACCATCAAAGAAGATAGTAAACCTTAACCAAAGTTTAAAAGAGGAAAACCACAAATACCACAAAGAGTGAAATAAAAATAAAGTAAAGGAAATGCACAAACAAAATGAATACAGCAATACAATACTAAAAAATTAGAAATCGATTGGGTGGGGAAATCAGACCTATGGAATTTAACTTCATTGTACTTTAAAACTATTAAATAATTTAAGAAATAATGAATATAATTTTAAAATTTCTCAAAGTAAACAAGAATGAAAATACAACATAACAAACCTTGTGACACATCAAATGCAGTACTCAGAGAGCAATTTATAGCAAGGAACACACAAGAAAGAATTAAGTCAACACTTAATAACTATGTTTACCAATTCAAATATGATCAGCGAATAAACTCCCAACCACCAGAAGTAGTGAAATAATAAAGAGTAGAGCATAAATAGGTTAATCAGAAAATAAGAAACAATAAAGATAATTAACAAGACAAGGCATTGATGCTTTGAAAGGATTAACAAAATCAACAGACCACTGGCACATCGAACAAAGGAAAAGAACTGGAAGATTTCAATATCACAACTAAGAAATTAAATAGGTGAATCAGAAGCAACCAAAATAAGAAAAGATAACTACACAATATTATAAATGCCTATACTCCAACAAATTTGAAAAGCTAGAAGAAACAGACAGATTTCTATCCACACATTTCCTATCTAAATGAATGCAATCTGATCTGGGAAACCTTAACAGTCCTATTACAGAAGATATCGATCAGGTCATTAAAAACTCCAGTAGAAAAAAAATTTTAAGAGCAGGGCCAGACAATTTCATTGGGGAATTTTACCAAGCATTTAGAGAAGAAGTGGCACCAATTTTACACAAACCAACCCAGAATATAGAAAGAGTAGCCAACTCTGGACTCACTTTATGAAGTGAGTATCACTCTGGTACGAAAGCCAGGAAAAGATATTACTAGAATATATTACAGACCAATATCCTTCATGAACACAGATACAAGATTTCCAACAAGATTCTAGCCAACAGAATTGAACAAAAAACAAAAAAGAATACTTCATATTCCAGTATGATTTATTCCAGGTATGTGAGGTTGATCCAGTGCCAGAAAAACAAACCATATTTATCACCATAAAACAAACTAAAGGAAACATATAAGCATAGCAGTCAATGCAGAAAAAGCATTCAACAAAACTCAATGCTGATTTTTTATAAAAGTGCACAATAAAGCAGGAATAGAAAGGTAGCCCAGCAATAAATGAAAGGGCATATACATAAGCCAATGGTCACCTTTTCACTCAATTGGGGGAAACTGAACGCACTTCCCCTTTGAGCAGGGACCATTCCCTTTATCAACTCTTTTTCATTTCTTAATCACTTTATTGGGAGCTCTTACAGATGTTGAAACAGTTTGTAATTCAACTAGATTAAGCATGCTTATACAATAGTTGCCCCCACCCTGGAAGTGTGTGCCACAGAGAAACACAGTAGACCTTCGGGTAGGGGAAAGAAACCGACATATCATACCTAGAGAGAAGAGGAAGCAAATGAAGGAGGAGGAAGGGAGTGGAGCACATCCTGGCCCACCAAGCCCTGAGGACAACAGCCCTGCTCAGAGCAGCCAATGCACAGCGAGGACAATATGGCCGGCCCCACTATGAGACACAACATCCCTCACTGACCCACAGCCCTACAGGGGACAACACTGGAGACACAGTGTGGGATATGTCCCTGATCTGACCCCACCACACTGAGGCAAAACACTAAGGGAGTGCAACAGAAAAGCAAGGGGAGCAGAGCAAGGAAGTCCCCAGG
>NW_022103934.1:2089546-2102955 GCF_000313985.2 Echinops telfairi | reverse complement strand
GGATATTGGGCTTCCATTCAAGTACTCCCTCAATACAAGTTCTATTAAACTGACATTCCATGATGCTCACCTTCCTGACATCATTGCTGAAGACAAATGTGCATAAGCAAATGTGGTGAAGAAAACTGATGGTGCCCAGCTATCAAAAGATATAGCGTCTGGGGTCTTAAAGGCTTGAAGGTAAACAAGCGACCATCTAACCCAGAAGCAACAAAGCCCACATGGAAGAAGCACATCAGCCTGTGTGATCATGAGGTGTAGAAGGGACCAGGTATCAGGCATCAAAGAACAAAAAATCATATCATTGTGAATGAGAGTGAGTGCATAATGGGGACCCAAGGCTCATCTGTAGGCAACTGGACATGCCTTTGCAGAGGGGTCGCAGAGAGGAGACGAGCCAGTCAGGGTGCAGTGTTGCAACGATGAAACACACAACTTTCCTCTAGTTCTTAAATGCTTCCTACTCTGCCCCCACACACACACACTATCATGATCCCAATGCTACCTTACAAATCTGGCTAGACCAGAGGGTGTACACTGGTACAGATAGGAACTGGAAACACAGGGAATCCAGGGCGGATGATCCCTTAGGACCAGTGCTGAGGGTGGCAATAACGAGAGGATGAAGGGAAGGTGGGATAAAAAGGGGGAACTGATTACAAAGTTCTACACATAACCTCCTCCCTGGGGGATGGACAACAGAAAAGTGGGTGAAGGGAGATGTCGGACAGTGTAAGATACGACAAAATAATAATAATTTATAAATTATCAAGGGTTCATGGGGGAGGGGGGAACAGGAAAGGAGGGGAAAATTGAGGAGCTGATACTAAGGGCTCAAGTAGAAAGCAAATGTTTTGAGAATGATGATGGCAACAAATGTACAAAAGTGCTTGACACAATGGATGGATGGATAGTGCTAGGAGTTGTACGAGCCCCCAATAAAATCTTTTTTTTTTTAATGTGCTGAAAAACTCAGCTTATACTCGAGTGAATACAGTAGTGCTTTTTGGTACAGTGACTCATGTATTCTTTCTATCTTCTCTTAATGCTTCTGGCAATTTTCAAAAGTTTGCTATAAAATCTTTTAAAATGGCAATTCAAAGATTGAAAGTTTCTTGAGTTCTTTCCATTTCAGATCTGCTGAGCATGTTCTTTCCTTTTGCTTTTCTAGATCCCTGTGTATTTTGTTATAATATCTGGTTGTGTCTTATTGAGCTGCCCTTTGACGGTTTCTGTTCAGCTCCACAACTTCATCCTGCTTCCCGTTTGCCTTCGCTACTCTACGATTAAGAGCAAGTTTCAGAGTCTCTTCTGACATCCACTTTGATCTTTTCTTTCTCCCAGTCTTGTTAATGACCTTTTGCTTTCTTCACGAATGATGTTCTTGATGTACACATCAGGTCTTCTGCCATTACTGTTTAATACATCAAATACGTTATTGAAATTCAGATGGAATAATCTCAAAGTTGTTTTTTGACTCTCATGGGCTTGCTTTAATTTTCTTCAGTTTTATCCTGAACTTACATAGGAGCAACTGATGTTCTGTTCCACATTTGACCCCTGGTCTGGTTTTAGATGCTAATATTGAGCTTCTCCATCGTGTGTTCCCACATATGTAGCCAATTTCATTTCTGTGTATTTCATCTTGGGAAATCCATGTGTATAGTTACCTTCTATGTTGTGGACAAAAGGTACTTGATGTGAACAAGCCCTTGGTTTTGCAAAATTCTATCTCCAGCTTCATTTCTGTCACTCAGTCCATATTCTCCAACAACTGTTCCTTCCTCATTGCTTATAACTTTTGCATTCCAATCACCAATACCTCAATGCTTCTTGACTGCATGTTTGATTGATTTCTGACTGAAGTGCTTGGTAGAATTATTCAATTTCTTCATCACTAGCCTTTCAGGGTTTGACATAAATTTGAAATAATCTTATTGATGGGATTTCCTTGAAGGTGTACAGATATAATCAGTTCACACACAGCATTGTACTTCATGGTGGATTTAGCAACATCCTTTCTGACAAGGAATGCCATAAGATTCCTCTTGATTATGTTATTCCTGGCGTAGTAAGTTGTATGATTTTTTCTCATTCAAAATGGCCAATGGTCCATTTCAGCTCACTAATGCCGGGGATATCGATGTTCTTTCTTCATTTCATTTTTGACCACTGCCAATTTTCCTAAATTCATTCTTCACACATTTGAATTCACATTCATTAACATACTCATCCAGCTGTTTTCTCCTCATCTTCATTTGTGCCCTATCAGCAAATGAAGACCTGGAAGCTCCACGTCCGTAAGCTTTTCCCCACTCACATCAACATGGTTGACTCTCCCCAATGAAATCAGCTCCTCTTCAGTCACATTTGGAGTGCCCTCAGACTTGAGGGGCCCATCTACTGGCAGTATGTCCGGCAATTTTCCGCTTCCTTGGTTGAGGCTTTCCGTATACGAACATGCATCAAAGCTATGCATATGGTTTCAGCAGCTTCTTCCTCTGAAGTGAGGCATCGATTCTTCTTCATTGTCTGTTCTCCGTCTGGAAGCTGCACCGAAACCTGTTCACTTTGGGTGACCTTGCCGGCATTTGACATACCAGTGACATATTGTCCAGCATCACAGGAACACACAAGCCACCACAGTACAACAAACTGACAGACAAGTGGTGGAGATGAATATTATTAGTAATGAATAGATATGGATATGCTAATTACATCAATATTATAATAGATTTGAATAGAGCAATTTTAAATGGGCGGAAGACCCGAATAAACAATTCACCAGAGTTGACATCTAGGTTGCAAGAAAATATATGAAGGAAAGCTTAGGAAGACAAGCCACTTAAGAAATTCATATATAAACAGTATGAGATACCACTCTACCTGACACTGATAACAAAATGAAAAATAATAATAACAACAAATGCTGGAGAGGATGTGGAAATATGGAGTAATTCCATATTGCTCATCGGACTGTAAAACTCCACAACTGCTGCGGAAAATGGTACGAAGCTTCCTCAGACAAATTGAAATAGATATACTGTAGGACCAAGCAATCTTACTCAAAAGCCCAACTCACAACCATGGGGTCAATTCTGACTCACAACAACCTTATAGGACAGCCTAGACGTGCCTCTGTGGATTCCCAACACAGTAACTCCTCATGGGAATAGAAAGTCTCATCTCTCTCTCTTTAGTATATGAACTAAATATATAAGGGGCAAAACACACTAAAACATGTACAGTTATTACATGTGAACATATACACATGTACAGTATAGTCCATAATAGCAAGGAAATTGAAAAATAACCAAATTCCATTCGGGCTATGAGGGGATACACATATTTAATACCTACATGCAATGGAATATATGCATCATTCAAGAACAATGATAAAACTGTCAAGCATCTGATGGCCTGGACAAATTTGTAAGACACCATACTGAGAGAATTTAGCCAATCCAGTAGAGAAGTATACTATGAGACAATTATTTTTTTAATCATTTTATTGGGGACTCATACAACTCTTATCACAATCCATACATACATCAATTGTGTAAAGCACATTTGTACATTCGCTGCCCTCATCGTTCTCAAAACATTTGCTCTCCACTTAAGTCCCTGGCATCAGCTCCCATGTTTCCCCTCACTCTCCGCTCCCCACTCCCTCATGAACCCTTGATAATTTATAAATTATTATTTTGTCATATCTTACGCTGTCCGACGTCTCCCTTCACCCACTTTTCTGTTGAGACAGTTATTATAAAATGAGAAAATGGTTTTTACATCAAAAGAAGCCTGCTTTGATAATTACAGAGGACTTGGAGAAGGGACAGTGAAACTCAGGGAGTGGAAGAAAAATTAATAAATACAGTTTTATTATTTTTAAATATGTATAGATAGTAAGACACAAAAATGCATTTAAAAATTCTTCTTCCTGGGAGCCTAAACTCTATGGAATTTTAAAAACATAACTGGTTAGTCTGATACGGGCAAAAATATATCCCCAAATTTGAGTCCTGATCCCAATACCTGTGGATGGATTCACTTTTGGAAATAAGATTGCCTTTGTTATGTTAATGAGGTCATCTGTGTAGGGTGTAGTCCTCAACTTGGTCATTTTTGAGTCCTATAAGGAACATCATAGACAGAGATGTAAGCAAATGTAAATGGGGGGAAAGGGGGTAATTGCTGTCATATAAAGATTGCCAAAGAATTAAAGAACAGAAGCTGAAAAGAGAAAAGGAATTTCGCCCAAAGCTGACAAAGGCAACCGCTTTCTCAAGTCAGTGTTTTGAATTCAGACTTCTAGTTTCTCCTGTGAGAAAACAAATATTTTTTTCTTGAAAACCATCCATCCCCTTTTAGGATTTCTTAGAGCAGCCCTAGGGAGCTAAGATGATGGCCGAATTCCATGAACACCTGTCCAGATATGATTGCTTAAAATTGAAGATACAATAAGTGAGTTTCCAAAATTCAGAGAAAAACTTAATTATATCATCATGGAATTCTTCCCTGAGTTTTTTTAAGCTTTAGGTTTGCCTCTTCCAGAATAGTGTTCACCTTTGGGAAGCACTTGAGGAACAGAATTTCTAGAAGCTATTTTGGCATAGGTTCTACCGCAACAATAATTTCTGGCTGATTCATCCTGCCCAGTTTCCCACCCAAAATCACAAATCCCACACAAGCAGGAGCATCCTGCAGGAGCTGTGTCCCTTTTCTCTTTCACTGACGTGGTGGAACAACCGCACTGAAGAAGGAAAAGCCCATTCCCCCCATGACCATACCTGTGGTGTTCTGTAGAGCTCCAGCAGTGCCCCAATCTGCATTGATAACACGGAGCTGACTGCTACAGTGACAGCCATGCCCTTTGTGTGTTTCTGGCAGGTGTAATTAGGTATGGGAGGCTCACTCTGTGAGAGCCAGCCCAGGGCACTCTTTAGGATGCCAAAATCGCTGGGATAAGCATTGTAGAACCGGAAACCCAAGGACATGTTGGGTAGCAGGTGGGGACTCCTATTAATCTCCTCGATGGCAAAAAGAAAGCCCAACACATACCTATAGCTTTTGTAGTTAAACCTGTGCAAGGACAAGAAATAAAGAACTTTTAGGGGGGGAATCGAGTTGTACATTCATGTACATTCTTCCTTTTATTGGCTTCACAGATATTGTGCTGTTTACGGATTGAAGGTTTGTAGAAATCCTGTGTGGAACAAGTCTGTCTGCAACAAATTTCCAATAACGTGTTCAAATTGTGTCTTTCTTTGTGGCATACTTTGGTAATTCTCATAACACATTCTAGCCTTTTCCTAGTGGTATTGTGCACTTATTAAACAGGAATCTAGTGTCAATTTAACATTCATATGTACTTGGATGTCAAAATATTAGTGTGACTCCTTTTATTGAGCTGTTCTGGACCCAAACATACAATGTCTCCAAAGAATGTCTGTCCCGAGCAAGGAGAGCACCTGAGTCATTTTGGCTCAGAAAATTGATTCCATGCAGATGAATTGTTGCCACTACTATTTGAGATCTGGAGCTGTGTGTATGATATTCCCTAAACGCCAGAAAGTCTAGGCCTACCAACCTCGATTGGGAGGAAGGCTGAATTTCTTAAAGTGAGTTATCGGTAAGAAGGTGTTAGTTAGTTCCATGGGGAGGGCTGTTTACAAAGTTCCCTTAAAATGAAATAACTCACTTCTATATGTAGCCATATGTCAAACTCTGATTCATGACTGACCCAAACGTACAGTAGGTCAGGGCCATGGAAAGGTACAGCTAGATGAAGCAAACCATTGTGATGCATTCAATGCAGCCATGCAGGGGAGGAAAGCAAAGGGGACACTTGGAAGTGGAACAATTTGAGAAGACAATTGTATCCTTGGTAAAAATGGACACGGCCATACCCATTTCAAATTCTATATCTACAGCTCTGTGGCACTCATTACACCCAACAACAGCTCCCCCTCTGGGTTTGACAGTTTGCTGGAATGACTCCCAGCTAGCTACCTGTCACAGGACAGCTGTTCTCCGTAACTTTATTTAAAGTTGGCTTTGAGCAAAAAATATCACTTCGCAAAAAAATAAGCCCTTATGTCCTTAAGGAAACAATTCTAAATCTTTGGAATTTCTTAAGTATTCTTCATATCTAGAGTAGACCATAACAGAAAGGGAGGAATGCATGCTTTATTCATGCTACCATTGTCCGGCATGTTAGTTTTTTCTGTCGTGGATGAGACAATAGGTTTTAGAAACAGAAATGCCCTCTGCAGGCACCCAGAGGAGAGAGTCCAGTGGACACTATGAGCTTCCCTTCCTTCTGCTTTTAAGTTTCTGACAACTCTCAAAGGGATATTAAGAGCTAATTGGTGAGACAGATGCAGTGGTCTTTCTGAGAAGGGACTTTAATGACCGCTCTCTCTAAAAGAGAAATTAAAATAAGACTTCCATTTGGATGCTGTATTTTTTTCATAAGACTTTCCTTCAGCACTAAATCGCAGCCTGATATTTTAACTAAAACTGTCTATCACCTTCCACATCCTGAGTCAGGAATAAGACGAATTTGGGGTCCTTTCTGTGGAAGTGTCGGTCCCTGAGTGGTATAAATAGTCTTGTTTGGCAACTAAAAAGGATTACAGGTTCAAACTAACCCAACAGCCTCCTGTCAGAAAGGTCTAGTAATAAGCTTCTGCAGAAAGCACCGCTAAGAGAACCTTCAAGAGCTCAGGTGTCTGCTGTAACATACTGGGCCACCTGGTGTCACCATCAACTGAAGTCAATGATTTTGGGAGACTTTATGACATTTATGACATTTTCCATAGAGTATGGCAACATAAGCCTTCCAGAAAAAAAAATCACTAATCCCTATTAATGCAAGGCAGTAGAAAGTAAAAGGTGTTTATTCTTTTTCACTCACAAGAAAAATATACCAGAAAAGGGGGGAGGGGCAGTGTACAGTAGTGATTAAAACAAAACAAACCAAAAAGAACATCAGGGTTGGTGAAGTGGAGAGGGTCGGTGAAAATCAAAGAACCCTCTTAGGCTGAGACCATGGTTAAAACAATGAGCACAGACCTAGCAATGATCATGAAGATGGTGCAGGTCTAGGTAGAGTTTTATTCTGCTGCACAAAAGGTCACCATGAATCAGAGCAGATTTAAAGGCAGCGTATCATCAAGGGAAAGAAAGGGACATGTACAGTCATCCTTCAGGGGAGAGTCACTACATAGTTTCTCTCTCTCTCTCTCTCTCTCACACACACACACACACACACACACACACACACACAGGACTTACCAGTCATAGTCTATATCTTCTTTTGAAAGGGTCATGAAAAATTTCCAGTGTAGTTCTGAGTCGTGTTTCAGCGTGTAGAGGGGGAAAAAGCCTCCGAGCACCAGGTCCCCATCCCTGTAGACACTGGGCTGCAGGACAGCAAAGCATTCAGAAAGGTTCAATGCGAGCACTTCAGTTGGAAGCTGCCAGAGCAGAGAAAGAAAGAGCAAAAAGAGCATCCTAGCTGTGACTCACACAGCTGAGGTAGAGCCCTGTATCCCTGAACAACGGAGAGAATTGGGAGACTGGAAAAGTCAGCTTTATGCTGGGCAAAGCGGCATCTATGCAGGATACAGAAATGTGAGAGAGATTGCTCTCTGTCTCACCAGCCTCTGGAGAGAACAAGGGAGTTGCAGCAAGACAAGACAGAGTTGCGACAAGACAAGCGTGCTGGAAGCAAGGAGGAGCTCCATATATGCATATATATTGGTCTTCCCTGGATACCACTTGGACTACAGGGGATCTGCTCTGTTCTTCCCCTCACTGCCTCGGGCCAGCCTCAACTAGGCAATTCTGTAGGTAAAGACCCATAGGACCCTTCCTGCCCTAGGGCTCCACACCTGAGACATAGCCAGGGAAAAAACATGTTTTCAACAGCTCCACTTGATTGTGAAAGTGTGTGACCTGGAGCACTGTGTTCTTTGAAGAATCTCTATGGAATCAAACTGACAACAGTAACTTTGTGAATTAGAAAAGAAGCCCGCAATCAAGATGCCTTGATCAAGATTGGCAAAATTGGAATGCAAAGGTTGAAAACAAAGAGGAATAGGAGTTGTAAAATATGGGCTTCATGATATAAATGAACCTGGAGATCTCTTGATAGAATTTTGTAATACCAAGGACATCTTTATCACAATTTCCATTTTTCAACAAAACAAAAGGTGACTATACATATGGTCTTCTACAGATGGAATATACAGAAATAAAATTGATTGCATCTTTGGGAAGAGACAAAGAAGTAGTCAATATCAGCAGCTAAAACCAGGCCAGGGGCTGGCTGTGGAACAGACTATCAATTGCTCACATGTAAGTTCAGTTTGAAGTAGAAAAGAATGAAAACAAATCCATGAGAACCACAAACTTGAGGCTATATGCCAAGAACACCTCAAGAATGTATTTGGGGGGTGGGGGAAACAGATTTGCTGTATTAAACACTAATGACAAAAGACCTGATGAACTGAGGTAGGACATCAAGAACATCAGTCATGAAATATTCAAGAAAACCAAAAAGGAAGAACATGCTCAGCCTATCTTAAACTGAAAGAACTCAAGAAAAAATTCAAACCTTGAGTTCCAATATTTATACATTATATGGACAAAATATTCAATGATGCAGGGAGCATCCAAAGAAAATTGAAAGAATACAGAATACTGTACCAAAAATAACTAGTTGACATTAAACCATTTCAAGAGGAAGCATATGAGCAAGAAACAATAGTAGTGAAGTAAGTCCAAGCTATACTGAAAGCATTAGCCAAAAACAAGTTTCCAGGAATTGATGGAATATCAATGGAAATGTTTCAAGGAGTTTCTGAAATGCTGAAAGTACTCACTACTCTACACCATGAAATCTGGAGGACAGCTACTTGGCTAACTGATTAAGAGTCATATTCATATTCATTCCAAAGAAAGGTAACTGAACAGAATGCAGAAATTATAGAACAATATCATTGTTAATCCATGCAAGTAAAATTTTGCAGAAGTTTTCTCCATAATAGATGTAACAGTAGATTTATAGGGAGCCATCAGAGGTTCAGGCTGGATTCAGAAGAGGATGTGGAACGGGGACTATTAGTGCTGATATCAGATGAATTTAGCTGAAAGCAGAGAATATCAAAAGATGTTTGCTTGTGTTCATTGACTATGAAAACGCATTTGACTGCGTAGATAAACACAAACTCTGTTTAAGACCCCAGACGCTATATCTTTTGATAGCTGGGCACCATCAGCTTCCTTCACCACATTTGCTTATTCACTCGCTTTGTCTTCAGTGGTTGTGTCGGGAAGGTGAGCATCATAGAATGCCAATTTAATAGAAGAACGTATTCTTGCATTGAGGGAGTACTTGAGTGGAGGCCCAATGTCCTTCTGCTACTTTAATATTAAATATAAATTTAATATTAAATATAAATTTAATATTAAACATAAATATAGGCACGTAGATCTATTTCCCCATCCTCATATATAAATACATTTGCATATGTACATGTCTTCATCTAGACCTCTATAAGTGCCCTTTTCCTCCCAGCTCTTTTCTCTATTTCCCTTGACTTTCCTCCCACCATTCTTATTCACTGTGTGCGCTGAGAAAATCATCAGAGAAACTGGGTTCTATGAAGAGGAATGTGACAGCAGGATTGGAAGAAGGCTTATTAACAACATGCAATATGTAGGTGGCACAACCTCGCTCAATGAAAGTGAAGAGGACGTGATGCATTTGTTGAAAATCAAGCATTCAGTATGTAAAGAAAAGAAAACTTCTCACATATGGACCAATAGGCAACATCATGATACGGAGGGCAAAGACTGAAGTTGTCAAGGATTTCATCTTTATTAAATCCACAATCTATGATCATGGGAGCAGCAGTCAAGAAATCAGGAGATTGACACGAAAAAAAAAAAGAAATCAGGAGATGCACTGCATTGGGTAAGTTTGCTGCATAAGATCTCGTTACAGTGTTGAAAAATAAGCATAGCAACTTGAAGATTAAGGTATATCTGATCGAAGCTATGGCATTTTGAATTGTTTCATATGCATGTGAAAGGTGGACATCGAATAATGAAGACTGAAGAAAAAGCAGCGCATTGAAGCATGGTACTGGCACAGAATAGTGGAAATACCATGCATTATCAAAAGAACAAACAAATCTGTTTTGGAAGAAGGATATCCAGAATGCTTCTTACTGGTGAGAATGGCGAGACTTCGTGTCACATACTTTGAGCGTGTTTTCAGGGAAGACCAGTCCCTGGTGAAGGTCATCATGCTTAGTAATGTGGAGGGGAGGCAGAAAAAGAGGAAGGCCCTTAAAGGAGACATAGATCGACCCAGTGGCTGCAAAGATGGGCTCAAACATACTTGTGATGATGGTGCAGGACTGAGTGGTGTTTCATTCTGTTGTAAATATGGTCACTAGGATTTGGAGCCACGTTAATGGAACCTAACAATGAAGGCAAGCATATTGCTAAAAATCATAAAACTTTTTCAAAAAATGTAAAAAATTGAGGAGCTGATACCAAGGGCGCAAGTGGAAAGAAAATGTTTTGAAAAAGATGATGACAACATATGCACAGATGTGTTTGACACAGTGGATATATATATGTTAAGAGCTGTAAGAGCCCCCAATTTAAAATAAAACAAAAAATTTTTTCACATGACAGAAACTGTCTAAATGAAAAGTGATGGGTTTTGATGATATATGTCATCAACATCTATAAAGTTCTGAAGAGTGTGTTTTAATCTCTCTAAGCATTCCCTTAAAAATTCTGTATTCTTTGACTTACACTATCCCTTTGGCATCCTCAAAGGACTCAAATTCTGTTCCTTTTAAATATATTTTTTTTTTGAGTTTTGAGAACAAAAAGAAGTCTGAAGGTACAAGATCTGGATTGTAAGGGGTATGGGATGTTTCCAAATGGAAATTATGATAACTAGGTTCCTTGATACCATAGAAAAATGAGAAAATCTACATGATGGAAAAAATTCCTCAGCTCAGAAATTCTTAGCTTTGTATCACCAATGCAGTTTTCAATTTTCTAAAATCTTCTTCATAGTACTCTCCACTTGTCCAATGTCCTTAACAAAATCTATCAGGATTCTCCTTTGGAAACTCAAAGAACAGGGGCCATCACCTAATTTGCCTTTAATTTCAATGTCCCAGCAGATCCCCTCAGTAGTCACTGTTTTGATAGGATCCTGTTTGTGAAGGCACTCTAACCAGACTGAAATAAAATTTTATTAAAATTACATGTCTGCTGTCACCCACTGATGATAGAGACATGTCTAAGCATGTTTTGTTTGAAATAAATCCATGCTTGTATGAACTAAAATCAAGTGGCAATACTTTTTACTTACCCTACATATGAATTAACATAAATATACATTTAATGCAGAATATATTTAACTGAAAAATGTATAGAAGCAAAAAGTAACGGAATATGAGCACACTTGGCATGTTGAATGTTTCCTTTCAGCCTTCATTATATGAAAAGCAATGCTTTAAAGGACAGGTATAACATGAGTCCTCTGAGGTAAGTACAATCAGCCCACCAGGAATAGAAGAATAAACACCTATCTCTCAATAAACGGGTGGAAGCATAGGTAGTTGGAGGGAGGGCAGTCCACAGCTAGGAAAGTACATGAGAGTCCAACATAAAGAAGGGGAAGGGGGGCAAGTGGATGGAGAAGCGGGGTGGGGAGAAACTGAGTTGATGGGGGGGGGGACCAGGGACTAACCCACCCAGGAGGAGAGTATTGGTTGTGTCCCTACGGAACTGGAATGTGCATACAGACCCCACCAGGACACACCAAACCAGGAGGGCAACGTAACGCGCAGAGGAATCCACAAAAAGACTGGGCCATATGCTGGCCCTAACCAGAATCAGCCCAACCCCCACCATATAAGGGAGTGCCACAGAAAATGGAAATAGATCGTCTGGTGTGAGAAAGGAACTGATCTACCACATCACACCAAGAAGGAAGCTGAAGCAAAGGAAGGAGGAAGAACGGAGCGGAACACACCTGGGCCCACCAAGCTCAGAGGACGATAGCCCAGCTCGGAGGGTTCAGTGTACAGAGAGGACCATATAGCCAGCCTCACAGCGAGATGTGACATCCTGCACTGACCCATGGCCCTACATGGGACAGCACCAGAGACACAGTGTGGAATGTGTGACTGAGCTGACCCCACCACACTGAGGCAAAACACTGGGGGTGTGCAATGGAACGGCGGGGGAAGCAGAGCAAGGAGTCCCAAGGGAGTATAAAGGATGGACTTTGGGGCTAGGATGTGGCACCCCATCAGACTCGTCTGCAAACACTCCTAAAGGTCAACAAACAGACCTTGAACTATTAACAGACTTTTTTTTCTGTTTTTTTGTTTTGTTTTTTTCTCTTCTTTTAAATTTTGTATGTCAGGGGCTTGTTTGTTTGTTAGCTTGTCGGTGCTGCTGCTGTCATCGCCATGTTCCTGTGTGCCACTTTGTTTGGTGCGGTCAAAGCCATCTGCAATTTTATGCACATATTACTATATCTGCAGGTCCACCCAGATAAGATTGGCTGGACAAACAATGTGAGAAGAAAATAACGGGACCAATGGTCCCAGAGGGACATGAGAGTGTAGGACATAGGGGAAGGGAGGAGGTGTTGGCCAACCCAGCGACTAGGGAATAACGAGTGGTTCAAAACCAGTGGAAGGGAGGGGATGGGAGGACTGGTAGGAAGTGACCAAGGGCAAGGTAACTGAGAGGAATTACTGAAACCAGAATGAAAGCTAAACATGGTAGTGGGACATGAGGAAAGCATAAGGAAATAGAGGAAAGGAGTAGGAGGCAAAGGGCATACATAGACGCCTAAGTACAGACATGTACATATGTAAATATATTTATGATCATGGGGAAATAAACCTATGTGCGTATATTTATAGGTTTAATAGTAAGGTAACAAGTGGACATTGGGCCTCCTCGTGCGCATTCCCTTAATACAAGAGCACCTTGCTCAGCTAAATAGTCATTTCATGATACCCACCTTCCCAACATGATCGCTGAAGACAGACGTGTAAAGAAAGATGATGGTGATCGGCTATCAAAAGATATAGCATCTGGAGTCTTAAAAGCTTGAAGGCAAACAAGCAGCCATCTAGCTCAGAAGCAGCAAAGCCCACAGAGAAGAAGCACACAAGCCTGTGTGAACATGAGGTGTTGAAGGGATCAGGTAGCAGACACCAAATAACAAAAACCATCATTGTGTGATCACCTTCCCCACATAAACAATGAAGACGAATGTGTGCATAAATAAGTGTGGTGAAGAAGGCTGATGGTGCCCAGCTATCCAGAGATATAGCGTCTGGGGTCTT
>NW_022103934.1:2086163-2088418 GCF_000313985.2 Echinops telfairi | reverse complement strand
CCCCCAACTACCATGATCCCAATTTTACCTTGCAAACCTGGTTAGACCAGAGGATGCACAGTGTACAGGTGGGAACTGGAAACACAGGGAATCCAGGACAGATGAACGCCTCAGTACCAGCGGTGAGAGTGGTGATACCGGGAGGGAAGAGGGGGTGGAAAGGGGGAACTAATCACAAGATCTACATATAACCTCCTCCCTGGGGGGTGGGCAACAGAAAGGTGGGTAAAGGAAGATGCCGGGCAGTGTAAGATAAGATAAAATAATAATTTATTAAGGGTTCATGAGGGAGGGGGAGCAGGAGGGGAGGGGTGAGCGAGGAGGGAGGGGGAGAGAAAAAAGGAAAATGAGGAGCTGATTCCAGGAACCCAAGCAGAAAGCGAAATTTGAGAATGATGAGGGCAACGAATGTATAAGTATGCTTTACACAATTGATGTATGTATGGATTGTGATAAGAGTCGTATAAGCCCCAATAAAATGATTTTTAAAAGAGAGAGAGATAAGGAGGGACACTACATAATGCTCAAGGCAACCATACACCAAGAACCACTAAGTGTTCTAAACATTTACTCACCAAACTAGCGTTCAGCAGAATATATCTGTGGGATACAGAAGGATTTCTCTCATGCTGTCTCCCCCAAATATATGCCAGACATGGCTGCTTGAGAATGACTGTACACTTTGGAGGTCATCAGGAGTAGATTAGGAGTCATTCTCCTTAAGAGCTATCAGACATCTGGAACAAGTAAACACCACTGTTTATCCCACAAGAAGTAGGACCCACTCCCTTCTGATAAGCATAGTAGTTGTCTGTTTCCTTGTAGAAGACACCAGAGAGGTCAAACCCGTCCAAGGATGACCAAGGTTAGGTAGCCATTATGAACCTAGGGTCCGCCCATCTTGTCACATGTGTAACCATAGACCTTCCCATTCCTATGGGCACACCCCTAGCTCATCCCCTTCCTGTTACGCTTATGCCTATCATACATCCCCTTCCTACAATGTGTATGCCTATTGTGCAACCCCTTCCTGTGATGTATGTCTTCACCTGTAATTAGGGGGCTTGCACATCCCCAGAGAGGATAGAAGCTTGGGAAGCATTAAAGTTATGCTGGCTCCCTCCACGTGGACCACCAAGCGGGGCTGAGGTGAGCAATGCTACCATGAATTGTGTCTGACTCCATTACTTGACTCCATCTTTTAACTCTCATGCTCTCTATGACTTTACTATAATCTTTACTTATTATCGTTGTGCAATTGTGCCTACGAGACCTGTGATGATTTGTGGGGTCCCCTCTCCCCTTTAACCCCACAGATTGGCGCCCATCATGTGGGGCCTGGTAGGAGAAGAACTCTTTTGAGTTATATGCTGTGTAACAATTGTACGGCCTCATCAGACTGTGAGGGTGAATCGGGAAAAGTTTTTTTTTTGAGTTTATCTTTTATGTGTGAGTTTTTCAGTCCGAGTGAGATATGGGTCAGGTAAAGAGCAAAGATATGGGGTACAGTATCACTGAAACACTCCAAAAGTGAAAAAAGAAATCACAGGCTGAACAATTATAGTATGTGACCAATACACCGTTCTCTGAGAAGGATAGATCACTGGGAAAGAAACTCAACCAGAAGACTAAAGATCTAAACACTATAATTAGACAATTTGACATGATAGATATCTACAGGGCTCTCCAGCCAAATACAAAAAAAATTCACATTCTGTCCAATCTCACACAGCATTTATTCGAAGACAGACTACATACTAGGGCATAAGTCAAATCTGCATAAGTTTAAGCACATTGATATCATACAGACTTCTCTCTCTGACCACTGTGTCATAGACTGGAAATTAACAAAAGGAAGATGAAAAAATCAAGGGCAAATAATTGGAGGATGAATAACTCTATTGCAAAAGGAGTGTGTACTGGTCCAGAACAGAGATGAAATAAGGAACTTTCTACAAACCAATGAGAATGCAAACATGACATACCAAAACTTATGGGACACAGAAAAGGCAGTATTAGAGGAAGTTTCAAAACAATACATGCACACATGAAAAAGGAAGAGAGACTTATGATTGATATGCTGGCACAAAATTTGCAACAACTAGAGCCGAGCCAGCAGGACAATCCTACTAATAAAAAAAAAGTAGAAGGTGGTCACACAGTGATGGTTTTTGTTATTTGGTGTCTGCTGCCTGTTCCCTTTAGCACGTCGTGTTTGCACAGGCTCGTGTGCTTCTTCTCTGTGGACTTTGTTG
>NW_022103934.1:2083095-2084620 GCF_000313985.2 Echinops telfairi | reverse complement strand
AAAAAAAAAAGAAAGAAAAAAAAAGTAATAAAACTCAGGGCTGAGATTCAGGAGAGGTAAAATAAGAAAACTATGGTGGGGGGGGAAATAATGCTGCTAAAAGTTGGTTCTTTGAAAGAATAAATAGAATCGACAGATAACTGGCAAACCTAACCAAAGAAAGGAGAGAACAAATTTCAATAGCAAGGATTAGGGATGAAAGAGGGGACATTACAATAGACCCTCGTGAAATCAAAAGGATAATTACACCGTACTATGGACTGTACTCCAACGAATTCAAACACTTGGAAAATATGGACAAATTCTTAGAAAAACAATCCCTCCCTAGACTATCCCCGATAGACGTCAAGAATCTCAACAGAGCCATATCAATAGACAAAATAGACAAGGTTATCAAGGGATTACCAAAAATAAATCCCCTGGACCAGAAGGCTTTACAGGAAAATTCTATCAAGCATTCAGGGAAGAACTGACACCAACCCTACACGAACTCTTTCAGAACATAGAAATAGATGGCAAACTCTCGAACTCCTTCTATGAAACTAGTATAATTCTGATACCTAAACCGGGCAAGGATCCCACAAGAATCGAGAACTACAGACCATTTCTCTAATGAACATTGATACAACAATCCTTAACAAAATACTAGCCAACAGAATACAAAAGTATATAAAACAAATAATCCAACATGACCCAGTGGGATTCATACCAGGGATGCAGGAATGGTTCAACATACAGAAGACCATTAGTATTATTCACCACATTGAAATGAAAAATGATAAGAACCACATGATAATATCGATAGGTGTGGGGAAAGCATTGGACAATATCCAACACCAATTCCTGTTTAAGACACTCAAGAAGATAGGAATGGAAGGAAAAGTCCTTAATATTATACAAGCTATAGATGAAAAACCAACAGCCAATGTGGTAGTCCATGGAGAGAAGACTAAATCAATTCTTCTGAAAAAAGGGGGACTAGACAAGGATATCCCTTGTCCCCACTCCTGTTTAACATCATACTGGAGGTCCTAGCTAATAGTATAAGGCAAAAATAGGACATCAAAGGTATTCGTCTGGGGAAGGAAGAAGTGAAACTATTATTCACAGATGATATGATTTTATATATAGAAAATCCCAAAAGTTCCATGAGAGGAGTACTGGAAGCAATAGAGGAATATGCCAAGTTACAAGATCAACAAACAGAAGTCTATCGGACTACTATACACATCGGACAAGGCCACAGAAGAGGGGATCAAAAAGGTGGTACCCTTGACAATAGCCAAACACAAATTGAAATATTGAGGGATATACCCTACTAAAAAAACAAAAGACCTGTATGAGGAAAACTACAAAACACTATTAAAAGAAACCAAGGTTGACCTCAACAAATGGAAGGACATCCCATGCTCGTGGATCAGAAGACTCAATATAGTAAAGATGTCATTTCTACTCAAGGCACCATAAGAGTTCAATGCTATCCTGATCCAAATACCATCATCTTTCTTCAAAGAATTGGAAAAAC
>NW_022103934.1:2080401-2082615 GCF_000313985.2 Echinops telfairi | reverse complement strand
TGATCAGAGCACACAGGAGCCAACAAGGGGGGAAGGAAAAAAAAAAAAGAGTGAAGCACATGCTGGACTGCCAAGCCCTGACGATAATGCTTCTGCTCAGAATAGTCTATGCACAGAGACGACCACAGGGCAGGCCCCACCACGAGATGCAGCATTGTTCACTGACCCATCGCACCACAGGAGACAACACTAGAGATGCACGGCGGGAATTGTGCCCATCCTGAGCCCACTACTCCGAAGCCAGCCACTGGGGCCATGCAGCAGAGCAGCGAGGGGGCGGGGGCGGGAGCAGAGCAATGAAGTCCCCAGGGAATGCCAGGGATAGATGTGGGGCCAGGGCATGGCACCCCATCAGACTTGACTGGAAAGTACTCATAAAGGACAACAAATAGACCCTGAACTATTTATAAGGGTTTGTGTTGCTGTTGTTGTTGTTGTAGCTATTGTTTTATTTTCTATTGTTGCTTCATTGTACTCGGTCTTGTGTTGTGTGTTGGTGCATATTGTTGGCTGATTCACATCTTTGAATAATAGAATGAGAGGGAATATTTCTGTCTTCTGAGCAGAAGTATAAGAAGTTTGAAAGGAATAAGAGGAAGGACCCCAGTAGGATCTTCTATAGATAAGGCTGGCTGGCCACATGTTGATAAGCCATGAACTTGTAAGAGGTAATGGTGATAAGCCATGAACTTGTGAGAGGTTATGTTAGGTATGCTAGGTTTCTCAGGTGGGAAATGCCTTGGCTGTTGCCTTCACATAAGAACGAATTCACGCCGAAGCCTGGTTTGTGATCTAAGAGAGTGTTTATAAAAGAACAGAAGAAGTTTCAGGTTATACAGTCACTGAACACAGGCAACCTCTCGGGACTGCGCACCCACACGTGGTAGCTGAGGCCAGAGAGAGAGAGAGCGAGAGAGACCGAGACATGGCTGAGCAGAAGGCAGGGAAGCAGCCCAAGGGGGCAGGTGGTCTTGAGGTCCTGGTATTTAGGGCCTTCTGCTGGGAGGCATGGTCAAAGGTATTAGTTGACCCACTGGCTGAATTAAACCCACCTGGCCTAGTTTGGGCCCACCTGGCTTGGGCTTGAATTAACACATGCCCCTTAAACATTCCTGCTTCTCACTATCTAACAGTAACATTAAGGTAGCACTACAATGGAAGGATAATGTGGTGGTGATTTTTTTATTAAAAGAATGTGATTGGTCTCAGTGTCTCTGCCATCCTGAGCGTGGTGTTGCTCCGACTTCACCATGTCATCTCATAAGACTTTTAGGATCAAGAGATTCCTGGCCAAGAAACAGAAACAAAATCGGCCCATTCCCCAATGGATTCGAATGAAAACCGGTAATAAAATCAGGTACAACTCCAAGAGAAGACATTGGAGAAGAACCAAGCTGGGTCTGTAAGGAGCCCCCTGAGGGATGGCACGCATGACCGCATTTTCCCAGTCTCAAATCATGTTGTGTTGCATTAAAACTTTTGTCCCCATCTGATCAAATGATCTTTTATTGGCCAATCTGATTTATTCCTTGTTTTTTTTGCTTCCTCATCAAGTCTAACAATAAATAATGTAAGGCTGTTGGTTTGAAGAAAAAAAAAAAAAAAAGAATGTGATTGGGACCCATCTCCAACTCACAAAAGTGAAGTCTACCAGAATCCTGGGCTCCCGGGCTTCTATAATCATGAGTGTGGAGAATTTGTCCACATACACTCACTTCCTGGTTCTCAGTTTCCCATAGAGACCCTGAGTGCTTCGTTCTATTGTGCATAATAGGGTCACTATGAGTAGTGTCCAACTCGATGGCACCTAAAAACAACATACGAAGGAAATAGTACTGATGATCTATCACACACACTGCAATACTGATAAACCCTGAAAACGTTCTTGACACAGACAGAACTGGGGCTTCTGCCTTGCCCACTAAGGGTATGAACAAAGGAGACTGGGAGAACGAGTTATAATCCAAAGGCTGTGAGAACTGGCTTAGTAAATACCTTACCCTTGAAGCCAGGCCCTGGTGAAAGTCCTGACACAGGAATGTACTCTAAGAACATTCTAAGACATACGGACCCAGAGCTGAAGCACAGATAAAACTGAAAGAATGAGGCCCAATCTCCACTCAAGTACTCCCTCAACACAAGAATACTTTCTTCTAGTAAATTGGCATTCTATGATGCTCACCTTCCCGACACAACCGCTGAAGACAAAGCGGG
>NW_022103934.1:2075493-2079383 GCF_000313985.2 Echinops telfairi | reverse complement strand
AAAAAAAAAAAAAAAGAATGAGGCCCAAGGACTAGGCATAACTTATAAGAAAGTTGTTTGACCACCTGCCGAGCGGTGATTTCCTCCCTCCCATTTGAAAGTGTGGTTTAAAAAACTAGAAGTGTTCCCCTAAAAAATGTGCCTTCTCAACTCACAAGGGGGGACCTGCTTCCATCCCAGAACAAAGAGTACCTTATGGATGAGATAAGAGTTAAAGTGCCCTTCTCACCTGGAGAGGGGAATTTGCTTCATTTCTTTTTAAATGACTCGATGCCTGAATGAAAATGTGGCTTAACCCTTTGCTCCTTTGTTTGTGTGTGTATGCGAGCGTGCGCACCCGCATATGCATGAGTAAGACTTATCTCTTGACCCTTAAAAACCACACAGTTCTGGAACTTGCTAGTTGCTCTCTGGGGGGCAGCCCAAGCGCCTAACTTTACAATTTTCATAAGTGAAAAGAGCCTGATAGGTACCTATTATATTGCAATTAATTAAATATCCACAAAAGGCGAATCCATAGAGACGGAAAGCAGATTTGTCGTTTCCAGGGGCTGGAAGAGTGAAGAATGAGGAGAGTGACTGCTGAGTGGGTACTAGGCTTCCATTTACGGTGATGGATCTACATAGTGGGTGGTGGCAGCACAATGCTGTGAATGAATGTACTTAATGTCCCTAAGCTGTACACTTTTAAATAGTTATGTGTTATATTTATATGTTAAGTATTAGATAGCAGACGGACTTTGGGCCTCTACTAAAGGCCTCCCTTAACACAAGAACACGTTGTTCTAATAACCTGACTCTCTGATACTCACCTTCCTGACACAATCGCTGAAGATAAAATGGGTGTATGAGCAAATGTGGTGAAGAAAGCTGATGGTGCCTGGCTATCAAAAGATGAGGCATCTGGGGTCTTAAAGGCTTGAAGTTAAACAAGCAACCATCTAGCAGGGAAGCAAATAAGCCCACATGGAAGAAGCCCACCAACCTGTGTAATCATGAAATGTGGACAGGAGCAGGCATCAGGAGTCAAAAGATCCAAAACAAACAATGATATCGATGTGAAAGAAGGGGGTTGAAGTGGAGACCCAAAACCCATCTAAAGAGAATTGGACATCCCCCCACAGAGGGGTTACAAGGAAGGGACAATCAACCGGGGTGCAGTATAACACTGACAAAACACACATCACTCCTCTAGTTCCTGAATGCTTCCTCCCCGCACTACCATGACTCAGTTCTACCTTACAAATCCAGCTAGACTGGAGTACACACATTGGCATAGATAAGACCTCTCAATACATGGAATTCAGGACAGATAAAGTCCTCAGGAACAGTATTGAGAGTAGGGATATCATGAGGGTTGGGGGATGGTGGAGGTGGGGGGGAGGAAAGGGGGAGAATGGGGGAAGCCATCACAAGGTTGTATATATAGCACCCCAGGAGGGGGGGCGATGAATAACAGAAAGGTGGATAAAGGGAGACAATGGACAGTGTAAGACAGGAAATAACAATAATAATATATAATTGATCAAGGACTCACGGGGGTGGGAGGATAGGAGAGGGAGGAGACAAAAAGAGGAGCTGATGCCAAGGGCCCAAGTAGAAAGAAATTGTTTTGGAAATGTTGATGCAACATATGTACAAGTGTGCTTAATACTATTGAATGATGGATTGTTATAAGATTTGTAAGAGCCCCCAATAAAATGATTAATTTTTAAAAAGTTATGTGTATTTTATTACAATAATAATACATGTTTAACTCTTAAAAATAAGTAAGAAAAACTGAAGTGTTTGGCACGACTGAATTCCTGGCTCTAGACCTAAATTGAGACTTCATTTTGAATTTTGAAATTTTTTTAACTTTTGGCCTTTTATAATAGTTGTATTGACATATCTTACACAATCCAATATATCCATCCACATACAAATCTGTTGTTCAATCCATCTTGAATATTTTTTGATGCAAAATTTAAGGAAAAAGAACAAAAAAACTTCTGCTCCTAAGGAGCCCACTCAGCTTCTTGTGAAGTTTCACTGCTTGTAACACAAAAGGAGGGTTATCAGCCATCTAGAGCAAGCAGTCGCCACTGTTTATCCCACAACAAGTAGGACCACTCCCTTCTAATAAGGATAGTAGACCCCAGTTTCCTTGTAGGAGACCCCAGAGAGGTGAAGCCCACCCAAAGGTGACCAAGGTTAGGCCACTGAGATAGTTTACTGTGCCAGCCTGGCCAATAAACACAAATGGGATTAACTGAAGGACAGAGAGATAAATGGCTCGGTGAGCCTCACCTTTCTAGTTTCTCGCTCTTTGATCATCGGACCAGTGTGCGGCTGCCTTGCTTGTTCTGTGCCTCAATTTACAGGCTACACTACCTGTGGGACACCTAGCCTGTGAACTGTGTCGCCATAAGTTGAGGTCCCTTTAAGACATCTCTGGAGCTGGGGGACTGGAAGTTGGTGACCTGGCTGACACTTGGTGACCTGCCTTGTGCTTGGCTGCTGTGCTGAGATAGCCTAGCTCTCTCTATATAGAGAGGAAGACCTGGCAGCAGACTAGACTTGAAGGACTGCTAGTGCCTCACAACTCTCTCTCATGGGAGTGAGTTGCACTGAGCCATTTGTACTGCTTTATAATTTAACTGTTCATTTCTTGTATTATGTATTTATCTGTATATAATTTAACAGTTCATTTCTTGTGTTATATATCCAATTATCTTTATAAATAATTAAATATATTAAATTATCAGCAATTTGGTTTTATCTCTCTAGAGAACCCTGTCTAACACAGCCACCATCATGAATCTAGAGTCCACCCATCTTGTCACATATATACCTCTAGTTCCACCCCTTTCTATCATGTGTACACCCCTAGCTCATCCCCTTCCTATGATGTGTATACCTATTGTACTGCCCCTTACTGTGATGTGTGGTTACCTGTAATCACACCCCCCTAAGTAGATATAACCCTTGGTTAGAAATAAACGGGGTCCTCGAGCCACCTGCCGGGTCTCTTCCCCACCTCGCCTCAGCCCATGCTGTGCGCTGACCTGGCCGGTAAAATCATGGCCATCCAGGAAGTGAGCATGCTACCATGAAATGTGTCTGACTCCATTATTTTAATCTCTCTTCTATCGCTCATGCTCTCAATGACTTTACTATAATCTTGCTATATAATAACCGTACAATTGTGCCTATCAAACCCGTGATTAGTTGGGGGGGGGCCTCCTTTCCATCCACACCTGTGGGTTTCTGAGACTATAACTGTTTATGGGAAAAGAAAGCCCCGTCTTTCTTCTGCAGTGGTTTCAAAGCTCCTAATGGTTTTAAACTACCAACCATACGAATTGCAGTCCAATGTGTAACCACTACACCACCAGGGCTCCCTCCCCAGAGGATTAGGAAATAGAATTGGTAAGGTTCGGCACAGATGAAGCCTGGCAATTGCCTCATAACTCTAATCAAGAAGAGGATGCATCAAACAACCACATCGTATTGATAATTCTCTGAGATCAGACTTCATTTTTGACTCATCGTGACAGAGCAGAACTGCCCCTGCCTCATCTTTCTCCCTCCAAGGTGCTGGTGGATTCAAACAGTTGACCTTGTGGTTACCAGCCCAACCTGTAATCCGCTGTTCCAGGTGTGTAAGAGCAGACTTCATTTTAATTCACTCAGAGACCTTTGCTTCATGGATGCTAATTTTTTGCTTTTTGCTTTCTTGTCGATGTATAACAAAAGTAGACACATGACTTATTTAAGAGGAAAAGCAACCCCCAAGCAGAGTTGATTGTCCTCTGTGGGGATTAGCAACCTCCAGATTTATGTGATTTGTTCCAATCCAGAGATAAACTCAATCTCTCTCTCTCTCTCTCTCTCTCTCTCTCTCTCTC
>NW_022103934.1:2071736-2075393 GCF_000313985.2 Echinops telfairi | reverse complement strand
CACACACACACACACACACACACACACACACAGCAGCAGCAGCATAAAGCATAGAGTTGTAGTAACCCATCACAATTAACCGCAATGTAAGCATAATGTATTAGTTAACTAGTGCAGCCATTTTCTCAATGTAATCATACTGCATTCATTAACCTGGGTGTAACCATTTTTGCCAATGTACCCGTACTTGTTAATTAGCCTGAGTATGGCCATTTTGAATTGACCCCAGGGCAGAACATGGCCATTTATTTGTGAAATTGCTTATGATGTGTGCAAACCCCCTATTTTATTTTCATAAGTTCTTGTTTTTCCACACAGCATGATGCCACCTGCCCTGTGCCCTGTTTATTCCATAATATAAAAGCCCTTTTTAAAAAAATCATTTGGGGGGGAGGGGTGTCCAGAGTTAATTAGGCATTAGCCGCCTCTTGACCATGGCTAATAAAGGCTTATTAATCTTTAATTAATCTTGCGAGTAGGTTAATTGATCTCACTTCAGCACTGCAGTCACTTTAACGGAGGCAAAAGGATGCCTTAAGAGGTCGTATTCCCGCCCTGAGGCCTCTGGTCTGTCAGCCGGAGCTGACCTCGGAACGCAGGCAGCGTGTCTTCTCGCAGGTGGACAGAGGGAAGAGACGCATGGAGAAGCAGCCGGGCTCACTAGCGCCCCTGCACCGGTTTGGCTTTGGCTAAGCAGCACTGGTTGCATCTGGTGGGATCATTGGCTACACGATAGCAGGTACTGCCCCGTCCCTCGCTGCTGGACTTCTGTTGAGGGGGAGGTGTCGGTAGCAGGCCTGGGTGCCTAAAAGCTCTCTCAGAATCCCAGGAACGTTTGGGTTTTCCTACCTACATCTGGGACCTTGGCTTGCATGATGGGACTGAGATTCTACAACTCTGGGAAATGTATTCCCGCAGGCTTAATTGCAGGTACTCGTTTGCTGATGGTCGCCAGAGTTGGAATAAGTCTGATCGCTTGACACCCATTGTAGTCATGTCCCAGCCTGAATTCAAGAATTATTAAAAGTCTCCAGACTTCTACTATTGTTATTGTAAAAAAAATATGTGTAAGACTTAAGTGTTTTCACATATTCTCTCCTTTCACTTTAAAACAACAGCACTGACATTTTCAGGAAAAAAAATAAATCTGTCATTATTATTACTGCCCAACAGAGGTGATTAGATACCATCAAAAAGTCAAACCAAGATCACTGCCATCAAGTCAGTGTCCACAGAGTAGCCCTGTCCCTGTGAGTTTCCGAGAATAAATCTATGGGAGTAGAAAGGCCAATCTGTGGGGGAAGGGAGGGCCCCCAACAAATCACTAGTCCGGTAGGCGCAATTGTATGGCGACAATAAGTAATGATTACAGTGAAGTCATGGAGCGCATGAGAGATAGACGAGAGATTGAAGTCATGGAGTCAGACTCGATTCATGGTGGCCTGCTCACCACAGCCCTGCTTGGTGGTCCTCGTGGGGAGACCCCGAGAATGAGAGCAGGAGAGCTGGACTTTATTGCTAACCAAGGGTCATGACTACTTAGGGGGTCATGATTACAGGTAACCACACGTCACAGGAAGGGGCAGCACAATAGGCATACACATTGTAGGAAGGGGATGTACGATAGGCATGAGCCTGACAGGAAGGGGATGAGCTAGGGTGTGCCCATAGGAAGGGGGAGACTAGAGGTATACATGTAACAAGATGGGCGGACCCTAGATTCATGATGGCAGCCTAACCTTGGTCAGCCTTGGGTGGGCTTGGCCTCTCTGGGGTCTCCTACAAGGAAACAGACTACTATCCTCATCAGAAAGGAGTGGGTCCTACTTGTTGCAGGATAAACAGTGGTGACTGCTTGCTCTAGATGGCTGATAATCCTTAGGGAGAATAACCCCTGATCTACTTCTGTTGACCTCCAAGTGTATAGTCATTTGCCACATGTAGCAAGCAGCTAAGTTTGGGATACATTTGGAGGAGACAACTTGGGAGAAATCTTTCTGTTTCCCACACCCATCTTTCTCCCAGGGAAGTGGCTGGTGGTTTTGAACTGCTGACCTTGTGGATCACGGCCCAACTCGTAACCACTACACCACCAAGGCCCCAGTTAGATACCCTAAGAGCTTATCATTAAAACATCAAACAATTTGATTCTTGGATATTGATGTCATCTCTCTCAGTAATGATATGTACATTTTCACTGGGCAAAATGTTGGGTGTCAACTTTTGGGGGCCCTGGAGCTCCATGCCCCTCCCTACTCAGTGGAAAAGTTTGAAGAAATTTCTTACGAGATTGCATCTCGTCATTGTTTTCTCACCTTACAACACAGATGAGTTAATTAGTTTATTGTGCCAACCTGGCTGATAAACACATGTGGGATTAATTAAAGGGTGGAGGGATAAATGGCTCCATGAGCCTCGCCTTTTGAGTTCTCTGGTCTCTTGCTTTGTGATGGTCACACCAGGTTGCAGCTGCCTTAGCAGTTCCCTGCTTCAGCTTGCAAGGCTGACTTCCTGCAAGACATCCCCAAGGAGAAGCCACATGGACCTACCCCAATGCAGCCCTGGGTGCTGGAACAGCTGTGTGGAGACCCCTGCCAGTGTGAGATGTTTACACATTCACTGACTCGGCTTTCCTCCTGCAGTTGGCATCATTGCGTCTGCTTTGTGAGAAGGAGGAGAACTTTGTGGATTGGTGTTGGACATATGGGTTAGTGGGTGAATATTGGACTTGTGGGCTTGGGCAGCACTGGGTTGGGATGTTTTCTTGATTTGCACTTAACCTTTATATAAAACTCTCTCTTTTACATGAGTTTCTGTGGATTTGTTTCTCAAAAGTACCCAGTCTAACACAACAGAGTTCATTTGAATTATGTTACATGAAATGGAAATGAAGTTTTAGTCTTAAAAAAAAAAAAAAGATGCCTTAAGTAGAGGTTAGATACACCTCCCTTCGTGAGTGGAGAAGGGACGTCTTCTCAAGGAACGCTTCTAGCTTTTAAACCCAATTCCAAACGGGATGAGGTCGCCGCTCCGCAGATGGTCAGGCAACTTTCTCATCCGTGACTCTGTTCCTCCTTGGGTCTCATGCATCTTCCTTTTACATTGATCTGGGCTGCATCGCAGGGTCAGCATGTCTTAGAATTCTCTTCAAGTACAGTCCGGTGTCAGCCTATTCACCAGGGTCTGGCTTCAAAGTTAAGGTATTTACCAAGCCAGTTCTCAGCGCTCCCAGTTCATCAATTGTCCTCACAGAGCCCGCCCTCTGTGCATCCTCTTTTGCAGGCAGGACAGAGAAGTCCCTGTTCTGTCCCTGTCATTCTTGACTTGCTGTCTTAGACCCAAAGGCGTCCCATTCTTGGGACAGGCGTGGACACAAAGTCTAGAAAGTCAAAATTGCGTTAAGGCGTTTTAAAAGAATCAAAATCTGAAGGGGAGACCCAAAGGGGGAGACACAGCACAGGCAACAAGGACTCTCCAAGCTCACAAAGCAAACGGTTCTTATAGGACTGTTCTCCCTGGCAAGAACAGGGATGTGTTTCTTGAGGCGAGGTTTCTGGTTTGGGCAGTTGGGGCAGTCATGTAGTTTTCCCGGGCCCTTTTTTTTTAAGGTGAGGGTCAAGATGGAATCTAAAAAAAATTCAAAAAGGAACGAGGTGT
>NW_022103934.1:2069058-2070781 GCF_000313985.2 Echinops telfairi | reverse complement strand
ACCAGTGAGGTAGAGAGTTCACCTGTTATCTTACGATGGCTCCATGTCTCTCCTGCTCCCGGCGGTGTCTGCGATGCTGGTCTCACGGCATCGTTGCTGCCACCCGGGGTTGGTTGCTCCACAGAGGGCCTGTTTCTGCGGTTCATTTCATTTTGGGAGCCACAGTTCCTCTGTCTACTACCGCCAGCAGCTTCCACAAGTAGACGTACTGAAGTTAAAAATTGTTTTAAGAAAGATTACCGGTTAACAACTCCCCTTGTAACTTGTGTGGCGGCATATGCCCCTGGAGGAGGGCCTCGGGTCTGGGGAATGGAGAGGCAGCGAGCAAGAAGGCCGGCAGTGGGATGGATCAACACCGTGGCTACTTCAATGGGCTCAGGCCAAGGGGCAACTGGGAGGACGGCGCAGGACCATGCGGTGTCTCGTCGTATTGTGCACAGGGTCGCTCTGGGTCAGAGCCGACTCGGTGGCACCTAACAACAGCCGCAACTCCATTTGCTTATTTCACCCCATAAAACCCCTGCTCTCTCCCCTCTCCTCCCCCTTCTCCCTGCAGTTTGGAACATGAGAGAATCCAGGCAGCATACTGGGGCTTCGTCCATTTTGCTAAACTTTTTTTTTTCATTCAATGAAACACTTTGATTTCTGAGAGGTGGAGCCAGAGCCGGAGGACAGAGACAGGGTTCCGACAAAAATGAGAAGTTAAAGAAAAGAACTTTATTGAGGGAAAAAGACTCCTGGCTGGATTCCGTCACCCAACAAGAGTAGGTTAGGGAAGTCGTGCCCGGGGCTAGGGTGGCAGGGTATATATAGGGTCTGAGCTTAAAGGCATATGGACCAGTAAAGGGAAGGGAGGTTCTTTGTGCTGCGGCTGCAAGTTTCGGGTCAAGAGATGACCTGTCGGTAAATCACCTTGTTCCCAGCAAACTTGCTTCCTGGAACGCCAGGGAGAGTGGGCTGTGTTCTGCCCTGGGAGGTAACCTTTGTGAAATGCTGGGGGCAGGTGCTTTGAAGTTCAGCAGGTCATTTGTCTTCTTGTGAGGCTGGTGCAAGGGGCTGCCTGGTCTGGTCCGGCCCAAACAATTTCATCTGTCCAACTAAAAACAAACTCACTGGCATCGCCAGTGAGGTCACCGCGACCCTATAGGACAGGGTAGAACTTCCCCTGTGAGTTTGTGAGACTATAACTCTTGCTGGGAGTAGAAAGCCTGGTGGTCTTTCTCCAACAGAGAGGAGCATGCAAATCAGATGTTGTGCTAAGGCAAAACTGTAAACTCTAATGAAGGAAAAGGACCGGAAACAGGGGTGGGTGGGGGTGGATGGGGCAGAGAAGGAGATGATAGGATTCTAAAGGGGCACGAGGGAATTTTTTTGTTCCACGATTGTGTTATTTGACTAGAGAAACAAATTCAGAGACACTCATACATGTGAGTGAAAAGAATGAGCTTTATCTAAAAGAGCAATTGAATATTGAGAAAACGGCCCAGCCCAGCCCAGATCAAGTCCATAATCTGATATTAGCCCCTATGTCCGGTACCAGTCTCTACGTTCCTCTCCAGACTCGCACAGCACGTGCAATGATGCTGAATGCAGGAATCTCACAGGCCAGTGTATGAAAAGTCCTGTGGATCCAGTGGCAGTGGAAACATCTCAGCGCTGGCATGGATCTCCATGCAGCTTCTCCAGCTCTGGCTCTATCAGTGTAGCTCCATGTGACTTGTCA
>NW_022103934.1:2064406-2066345 GCF_000313985.2 Echinops telfairi | reverse complement strand
TTCTACTCTGTCTGATAGGGTCAAAAACAGCGGGGTAACAGTCCATTTGGTTTTGGAAATCTTTACGGGAGCAGCTTTCTTCTCCCCGAGAGTTTGAACTTCCAACCTTGTGGCAGGACCCACAGACATCTTGAAATTGATCTAGTCCTAGGATGGGTACCAGGATTCCTGGACAGAGCTTAGGCCAGGGCCAAGACCTAGAAGGTGTGTCCAGGGTTCGTTTGGGACCTGTCCAGAAGGTGAGGCTACGGATGACTTGACCTGGGGTGCAGATTTAAGGTGGGGTCTCGGCCCACAAAGACAGCTAGAGGCATGGACTAGGCATGGGACTAGCTTCATACTGGCCAGTCTCAGGATGTCCAATGGTAGTGTTCTACTCCTTTCTCCAACTTTCTATGGCCCTATGAAGCAGAACCCCTGTTGTATAAACTCACTGCCACCGAGTTGACGCCGACTCATAACAGAGCCCCCTCCTGCCATGGGTTTCCGCGACTGTCACTGTTTACTGGAGTAGAAAGCCTCGTCTTTCTCACACAGAGCAGCTGGTGGTTTCAAACTGCCGACCTTGTGGATCGCAGCCCATCACCTCCATTCATCCCATTCCTTCTTAGAGAGCTCCTCAAAAGAGTTTACGTTTTTCCCTTCAATGGTTGTGCCTTTGCGCTTAGGTTAACTCCTAAGAACCATATGTACACACTTTTAGCTTTTCCCTCCACGTCCCCACTACGAATGAAGAGTTCTGAGCAATGGGGGGCGTGTTCCGTCCGGGATATTATAACAAAAATGCAAATCAGAATGTCCAGCTGATCATGTGGAGGGCCAGCAAAAATGACTTCTTTTCACTTTCCCTGTATAAAGGGTGAAAAGGTATCCACCAGGGGTGCTCAATACGTTGATCACGATCTACTAGTCGATAGCAAATGTAGTGTGGGTAGATCGCATGGCATTAAAAAAATAGATGTAAGCCTATCATCAATCCTGTCACTTAACTAATATACAGCGCAGCCAATCAGACGCAGTTGTAAGTGTCAAACGCATGCGCTAACAACTGCGCTAAGTGCAGCAAAACTAACAAGCTAAGTTACCACCAATTTTTAGACCTTGGTTTTTTTTCTCTTAAACGTAATGAGGGGGGGACCTGGACCAAGTAAGACGTATCACTTTCAAACGGAATGGGAGAGTTGGGCACTATAAGCCAACATTCAGCTGAAGTTCAGAGCGCATGAACAGTTCTGGGACTTACAGAAGGAAAGTGCCCAAACATGAGAACATGTGCTACCTCCTTGACTGCATGATTCGGCTCTACTTATTTACGTGAGTCAGCCTTTTCCCACATAAAGATCATTAAGTCCAAGTACCGTTCCCCCATGACTGATGATCATTTGGAAGTGTGCTTGAGACTGGTTGTCAGCAGCGACTGTCTGGACTATGCATCCCTGGCTCATTCCATTCAGTGCAAGCCATCAGAGTAAACTCAGGTAACGACCAAAAATGTACATAGTTAATTGTGTTGTGTTGTGCAATATGCAAGGTACATAAACAGACATTGTACATATAAAGAATTGTCCATGCATTTATGAATAATGTAGTAAATAAATATAAATCTATGTTTTGCATAGTTGGTAGATCATTTTGACTTGATCATTTTATAAGTAGCTCGCATGCTGAAAGAGTGTTCGCACCCCTGCTATTTCTCTTCTGCCCAGTTTAGGCCAGAGTAAAGCCTTTCATGGTGTATTGACGTGCTGCCATCTTCTGGCGACCACGGAGATTACAATCCGTGTCACGCGAACTGTTCGTGAAATCAACCTTAAAATCTTTGCTCCCTACTCAAAAGTTCTTGTTTTTAAAAAGCGTTTTCAAAATGCGCTTTACACGATTGATGTGTGTATGGATTGTGATAAGAGTTGTATGAGCCCCTAATAAAATGATTTTTTTT
>NW_022103934.1:2057340-2058474 GCF_000313985.2 Echinops telfairi | reverse complement strand
TACACCAGGTAGTAAATAACTTTGACACCCCCCCACCTCCCACCTGTGGCTTACTGAACTTATTTTCACCCGGGCATTGGTTGCTTGAAAGGATTTGCAGGGTTGCTGCTGGTACTGTGGGCACCAGATTGTTCCTTGGGATAAGGAGAAAGGGGAGAACATCCCCGGGGCGCTGGCTGTCCGGCTGGGGATGCCGGCTTAGCTTAAGTGAGGGCCCTTTGGGAGTGTTGGCCACGCTCCTTCCACTCCACCCCAGCGCCCCTGAATGGCCCTTACACTGCTACCACCAATCTTCCGTGCAGTCGCCCCAGCAACAGTGTATTCCACAGCAAAGGAGAACCCCGAAGCAGAGAAACCTCACAGCTGACATTGATGCGGTTTAGCAGGTAGAGGATAAGGAACTGGGGCCTTCAGAAAAGGGGTCAGTAGGTCATTACCGAATGGCAGAAACCATGGCCCTGCGCTTGCTGCAGGGATTGAGATGTTGCCCCGGTATGGGGCAGGGCGGTGTGGAGAACCACCCCAGGGGTGGCTGTGGTTAGTGGGGACTCATACTACACACGGGTGTGGGGGGTGGGGGGAGTCTTCTTCACTAACTGCCGTGACACCTGAGAACACCCCCAGGGCAACTGGGAGTGGCTAAAATTCCCTGTGGGGAGCTCTACAGAACAATGAGCCTAGAAAAGGGGGTGGGGGGCTGTCCCTTAGCCAGACTGTTTCCACCAGTTCGGCAGACACACCCAGGTGTTAGCCAGGGTGCCCTTCTGCAGCTGCGGAGGGCTGACAACTGGTGGAAGCTCTCCACACACATTCTTCACCCCGGCAATCATGGGCACCCCGTGGGAGACACCAGCGGTCCCTGGAGGCACTGGGGCTGGAAAGGCCACGCGGTGAGAAGCACCCACATCAGGTCCATCCAGTAAAATGCACGCAGTCGTTGGGGGCTGCTCTCCAGGCAGTTCCCAGCTAGCAGCACCATATTGTGTGTCCCTGGGGGGCCCTCTGGGCATGGAAGGCCAGTGCAAGGAGCAGGCTTGGAATTACTCAGGCACAGGTTTTTGGGTTGTGTTCAAGTGTAGTAACCCAGCTTAGGACAAAGAACTCCATTTTCTTTTAAATGGCCTTCAACCCCCT
>NW_022103934.1:2048993-2055547 GCF_000313985.2 Echinops telfairi | reverse complement strand
TCCATTGTCGCAAAGAATGGCTGTCACATCACACCCCTTGCTTCAGGATGCCATTCACGCAGCAGGGTAGTGGAGGGGCAATGGGAGCTATAGCCATGCTGTCAGCCCTGCCCCTGTCCTGTCCTTCCTGGCTGGTGACGTGGGTTCCTCAGTTGCTGTCTGTGTCCCTTGATTGCCAAGGTGGTGCTCCATGGGGAGAGGCCATGGAGGGGAGAGGTCATGAAGGGGATAGCATGGGTTTGCCCGCTTGCATGCATAGGGGCTTGCCGCAGGCAGTGGCAGTGCCCACCCACGTTAAAGCAAAACAGTAATTGTCATCAGGAGGGATGCCCATGCAATCCACTTGCTACCGTTTGGCAGGGGTGCCTGGGCAGGGTTTTATTACCCAACCGCCAGGGGACAGGTCTGCACCTTTGCAGCAAGCGGCTGTGGCACCCCCTGCAAGCCTTTAGGCTCTGCTCTGCACTGAAAGACAGTCTCCTCGCTTGTCAATGGCCCAAAGGCCCTGCCATTGTGTATGCCCTTTTCCAACGGAGCTCCTCAGCCACTGGTTTGGCAGGAGCCTGCTCCATGGTGCAGAGCTGGCTGGGTCATTTGCCGGAGTGGGGTTAGCAAGCTGTAGGCCAGTATGTGAAACATGAACCAGAAATGCATCCCCCACAAAGCCCGCTGGTCCACAAGCCCGTCCTGTTTTCTCCATTGTGCTAAGCATGATGTGAGTCCATTGTATGCCACCCAGCTGTCTGTGCATAGGATTATAGGGCTGGCCACAGGACTATCCAGGCCGAGCATTTAGCTTGACGGCCATTGACCCACATACCACCAGAACCGCCTCCAAGGGTTGCCTTGGGCTGAGCTGCCTGTATACCGAGCCTCTTCTGGTACCCTTGCATTTGGGGCTTTCCAGCCTGGGTGGCCCTGAGCTTTGTGGATTGTCTTCCTCGGTGATGTATGTATGTTACTGACCCAAGGAGCTGGTGTAGCTCAGCACTCAGGGGACAAGCTGACAGGGAGTTTCTCTGCTGCAGGTACGTGTGCCACCCCTGCCTGTGGTTGGATGAAACCCTTCACTCAGCTTTCCACTGCATAGTATGTGCATTCAGTCACTGGAATGACCCCTATACCCTTAGGGTAGCTGGAGACTTCCGATTCACATTCCTGCCCTGCGACTTGTCCCTAAAACCTGTATTTGCTGTACGGCCACGTCAGCGGCATGGAACACCTGATCTACCTCATCTGAATTGTGGTGCTGGCGAAGAATATTAAAAGTGCCATGGCCTGCCAGAAGAACCAGCCAATCTGTCGTGGAAGAAGTACAGCCAGAGGGCTCCTTAAAGGGAACGAGGGCAAAACTTCATCTGCCATACTTTGGACATGCTGTCAGGAAAGACTTGTCCTGGGAGGACATCGGGTTTGGTAAAACAGAGGGGCAGCAAAGAAGAGGAAGCTCTTTGACAAGATGGATTGACACAGTGCTGCAGCAAGGGGCTCAAGCCTAAGAACCACTGTGAGGGTGGTGCAGGGCAGAGGGTCGCTATGGGTCGGAACCAACTCAATGACGCCTGACAACGGCATGGTCACCGAGCTCCTTTGGTGACATCTACCAGTTGCAAATGATTGTAGATGGTCCCACAGTTGGTTTTCCTGCAGGACTGTACCTAGTCTCCTCTCCCTTCCACAGTTGGGACCCAAATCCCAGGGGCGTATGCCATCTTTGCTGCCTGTGTTGGGCTGAGTTTTCTAAAGAAAGGAAACCAGTGATGCTCATGTATGTGCCAGAAAGAATTCTGAACCGAGAAAGTGACCCAGCCAGATCCAACTCAAGTCCAGGGATCCGAGACGCCAGCTGGGCCTCCCCAGACTGCAGACAGCTGCCGGTGGATGAAACCAGAGGGCAAAGAGCTGAGCGGTCCCACGCTGGTGAGTGCGGCGTCTGGCTCACTGGGTGGCTAGGATTTCGTGCTCAGAGTCTGACAAAGCACTCGGTCCATGTCAGCTCGTGACCGTCCTGCACGTCCATGATAGGGCAGCGCTGAGCCCTTCCATTCAGCTCTGGCAGAGGCCATGGCTGGGGTGACAGGGCAGGGATCAGCTGTGCCTGAGGTCGTGACCCCACGACCCAGAAGGGCAATGCCCAGGCAGAGTCACTAAGGCTGTTAGTCCCCCACAAGAGTGAGCCTGGAAGGAAGACACCTCTAACTGTGGAGTGCTGTATACAGTTGGCTCCTGCCAGCTAGGGAGAGCCAAGCGGCAAATTTTTACAGGCAAGTTGTTCAACGGTGAGAGGCTTGGAACCAGCCGTTGTTGGCATGCACCAGAGGCATCCATGGGACAGGAAGGCACCTAACACGATGGGCAGACTCTAGAGCAGTGCTTCTCAACCATCCTAATGCGGCCACCCTTTTATATAGTTCCTCATGTTGTAGTGACCCCCCAACCATAAAATTATTTTGCTACTGTGATGAATCGGGCAACCCCTGTGAAAGGGTCGTTCGAGCCCAAAGGGCTCACCACCGACAGGTTGAGAACCCCTGCTAGAGGGCCTCCCCTTCCTGTTAGGTATACACCCCTAGCTTGTCCCCCTCCTGTTATGTGTATGCCTCTTGTACAACCCCTTCCTGTGCGCCCAACTATATAAGCTCGTGCGAATACATTAAACTCTCTCTGCTCGGGCTGGCTCCTGAAGTCATGATTGCTGAGGTGAGCCCTTGCAAGTGTTATCTTGTGTGATGTCTCTTTAATGTACCTCTCAATTACACAACTGCCCCTTAGACCCATTCAGTTGCAGAGGCTGGTCGCCCACATCAGTCCCCCCTGTCCCCAAACAAAAAAAACCCCCATGCCATCAAGTTCCAGCCAACTTAGGGACAGAGTAGAGGTGCCCCTTTGGGTCTCTAAGGCTAAATCTTTATGGGAGCAGCCTCTTCTTTCTCCCAAAGAGCAACCAGCAGGTTCAAAAGGCTGACCTTGTGGTTAGCAGCCCAATGAGTATCCCACTACACTAGGGCCCCTCCCTCTCTGAGTCCCCAAACCAAAAGCTGTTGACTCTTGACTCATAGCAAACCCAACGTAAGCTTTCCAAAGTTGTAAATCTTTACAGGAACAGATAGCTTCATCTTCCTCCCTGGAAGCAGCAGGTGGGTTTGAACTTCCATCCTAGGGATTAGCAGTCCAATGCTTACCCGAAAATAACTAGGTTCTTTTCTCTTTCCCTAGTGACCCCAAGTTTCTCATCTCTCTCCCGCCAGAATGGATCAACTTAGTGCCCCTCATGCCCCAGGCTGGAACTGTTGGTTTGATAACACTGGGAAAATCCACCCAAACCATGGCCATGAAAGGGACCACCCCCTCCCACCGCCTGGCCACTACCAGGCAGTCTGTGTTTCTGAGGACAACTCAAGAGAAGGGAGGGTTTCTCTTGGCCTTGCCAGTGGGTTAGCGTGGACTGTCTCAGCACCTCTCTGATGGGCAAGCTGAACAGACAAGCAAGAGCACCCAACCCAGCCTCTTTTCTCTCAGGGCTGTCTGCCACAGTGGGAACCCACAGGCCTGCCTAAGCAGGGGAACAGAGAGCTCCAGGGCTGGGGCACACACGCCCCACCAGCTCAGAAGTAGCACGTTGAAGATTATTGGCCACCTGAGTCTTTCAAATCATTCAGGCTCCAAGGACAGGAACCCTGAACCATCTGGGAGCCCGTCCGACCTTGTTTCATCCCCCACCCCACCCTGCTCACTTTGCCACAAGTTCGCTCCCACCTCGGGGGCCTTTGTCTTCTCCTCCTGCCTAGCTGTTCCCCGGCCACTCAGCTCATGGAGGGCGGCCGGCCCCTCCCTTCCTCCCTCGCCCGCATCACCCTCCTTCCTGATCTCAAAGGCTCTGAAACGATTCCACGGTCAGTGGCTTTGAACTGCCCCAGGAGAAGGTCAGGTCTGGTCTGTGGCCGCTGTTACCACAGTCCCCAGAGCAGTATGTGGGACAGAGCCAGAGCTCCGGAGACCTTCATTACGAGAATGAACTAGACTACTTTGGGAAAGAAGAGAAAGAAAAAAAAAGATTAGTTTTCTTTAATAGCAAAATAACCTGTGTAGTGGAAAATACAGCATAGAAAATACAACTTTGAACTTTAACACTGATCATCAAACCGCAGTTCTCAGTTGCACTTTCTCTCTGTGCCCCTCCCCTGCGTGTAGATATAAAATGCCATGTGTGGGCACGTGGGAGCACAGGCACACACGGTTCTTAATGGCTCCTAGGAAGGGGGAGAGGGGGTCCCTGACTCTTACCCTACACTTCTGCATCCGCCCTGTCCCTTTGGGAAGGACCGTCTCAGGACCAGAGGCTGGTAAAGAGTAAGGCTTTGCAACATAGCCATGAGGTAGCTATAGTCCCCAGTGGCGGCTGTGGGGACAAGGCCTCAGAGAGGCTGACTGGTGTGACGGAGGCCACACAGCTGGCAATCACAGAGGCAGGCCCCCAGTCTGGAAGCTTCCCTTCTCTCTGCTGCCATGGAGCCTCGGGGCTCCGTCTGGGGATCCGCCCTCTTCAAGGTGCTGCTCTGAGCAACGGTCAAGGCTGGGAAGGGCAGGGCGCCAGGTCTGAGGAGCAGGCAGCACCATCACATCCACCAGTCCAGGGACTCTTTGGGGCAGGCCCTAACGATGACCATACAGTGGGGCAGTCCCTTACACAGGAGCCTCTCGGCCTCCTGGCCCTCCCAGCCCAGCCCCTGCAACTCAAGCACCCTGAGCTTGGGCATGGTGAGGCAGGAGGAGAGGATTTCCGCCGGCGAGGGCATTTCCGGGGTGATGAGCGGGCCCAGCAGGCATAGGCTCTCGAGGGACGGCATGCCCTCCAAGACTGACAGGCCAGGGGCAGAGAGGCCCCTGACGGTCAGCCGGATCTTGCGCACATCTCGGAGGTGGCGGCTGATGGCCAGCAGGGTGCTGTCGGCCGACAGCGTGCAGCCCAGGACCTCCAGTCTCTGCAAGTAGCTCATCTCCTGCAGGCTGGCATCCAGGCCCGTCTCGGTCACTCGGTAGGTGCCGCCCAGCACCAGCGAGCGCAGGGCACGGAAGCGCGTCAGGCCCTGCAGGTGCTCGTCCCGGAAGGCGGGCACACGGTCCAGCACGATGCACTCGAGCAGGGGCAGCACGGTGGGGTCCTGCTCCTTGAGGAGCCAGACCATGGAGATCTCGCAGCTGTGCAGCTCCAGGGTCCGCAGGGTGCAGGGCAGGCTGGTGATGGGCACCATGGTCAGGTCGGCCACGTGCAGGCACAGGCGCCTCAGGTTGGGGCACTTGTGGCCCAGGGCCCTCATCAGGGCGGGGGACAGCTGCGGGGCCTGGGAGCCAGAGAACAGGTAGCCGCCCATCCGCAGGGAGTGGAGCCTGGAGGCCATGTACCGGCGCAGGAGGTGCCACATGACCTTGGGCCGCATCTGTAAGAGCCAGAGAGCAGGGTTATGGGGCCAGAGGAGCAAGGCTCCCAAGGCCCCAAGCGATCCGTGACCCCTCCCAAGGGCAACAAGATCATGTGACCCCACCCTTCTGAATTTTAGGACTTCAAACATAAGCAATGTGGGGAGTGTGGAGGGGGAGCAAACCGCATGGTGCAGGTTCCCGGCCGTGCTACAGGGTCACTATGAGTCGGCACGGAGGACAGCAGTGAGAACCACGGCCAGCGTGAAAGCAGAGCTCCCCACCAGTCCTCTCCTCCCTTTGGAATGACCAGCTCTCGTGGAAACAAGTCAGGCAAAATCCACCTAGGGTAAAATTAAGCCTAGACTTTAAAAAGAAACAACAAAAAAAAAACCTTTTCTCCCCACCCCCCAACATTTTAAAAGCATAGCCTGTGAATTCTATCCCCCCAAGGCCTATGTGTTGTGAATCCTAACATCTAGTACCCGCAATCCCATTTGGAGAGGGGTTGTCTTTGTGACGGTAATCAAACAGGGTTAGTGTAGGGCATGGTGGGTGTTATCTTGCGATATATAAACATCACCACACACACACACACACACACAAAACCCTCCAGCTCACTGCCTTTGGGTCAATTCCGACTCACAGCCACTCAATAGGGCAAGGTGGGACTGCCAGCGGGTTTCTGAGACGTGACTCTCGAAGGGATCGAGAAGTCTCTGCTGTCTCTCAGAGCAGCTGGTGGCTTCCAACTGCTGAGCAGCGCAGTGTGGAACCAATGGTGCCACCGGGGGATCCCGGCCACCCACAGCTAGCTCAAAACAGTAGAAGCCAGGGCTGCTAACTGTCAATGGACTCCAGTCAATGGATGAATCGACTCTCGCTTGGAAAACACGGAGGACACTCGTCCAGTCTGATGGCGTCAACACTGGCTGCAACGTGAAGCAGCATCTCTCTGAGCTAGCCGGTGTGCATGGGGGGGGGCGCTCCCCTGGCCAGCCATCTGGTGGTTTCTAACGAACTTAAAGCATACAGGGCACCTGTTTTGTTTTCAGAGAACGTATGCCTGTGTCTTTGGGTGCACGGGTCTCTCTGGAAGGGTAGGCAGGAAGTGTGCACATCTGTTCCCTCAGAGG
>NW_022103934.1:2043225-2048893 GCF_000313985.2 Echinops telfairi | reverse complement strand
TTTCAGAGAACGTATGCCTGTGTCTTTGGGTGCACGGGTCTCTCTGGAAGGGTAGGCAGGAAGTGTGCACATCTGTTCCCTCAGAGGACCACCTGGCAGGGGGCTGGTGATGACCTTTGCAGCGTTTCCTAGTTCACATCTTTCAAATTTTGAAGCCTGTGTAATCATCACTCCGTGTTCTGATCGATCTAAATGTCCACACTGCCTGACCCAGCAATAGCTCGCTGGGGGATCACTGGAGAAGCACCAGTCTCTGGTAGCATGGTTTTACCAGCAAAACTAGTGTGGGGGTGGGGAGGGTAAAATCTCCCCTGGTAAGACAACAGCCACCTTGGTAGCAACCCAAAGCCAAGTGTACCTATGGCCAGTTCCCTGGGTAAGTCCCCAAAGCGTGCAGGGAAGACAGTGGTTAACCCAATACTGTACTCTGGTGATAGGGAAATCGGGGAAGGAAGCCAGGCTGGTGATGGTTCAACATGGCCAACAGAGTTCCTGGCTTTGAACGGTCCGTGTGAAGAAGGTTGAAAGGGCCACTGTTTGGTCACCAATAGATTTAGCTCATGAAAACAAAGCCACATGGTACCATGAAACCATGGGGGCGGACAGAACCAACACTACTTTGAAGGGGTTTCACAAAGTTAGTGGAAAAATGAAAGCCAGGAAGCTCCCTCATCTCTATCTTACCTGGTATCAGGGGCTGAGCTGTGCCCCCCCTTCCCACCACCTGGCCCCAGTCGTTGTTACAGATCCTAACCCTGTTTCCTGTTTCTCATCCCATGGGGCACAGGCCTTCTCTTTTATTAATGAGGCAGGATCCTGCTGGGGTAAAAGAAACCAGGGACACCAAGTCAACTCCAACTCGACGCCACCCTAGATGGGATTTCCAAGGCTCTACCTCCTTATCAGAGCAGACAGCCTCATCTTTCTTCCCAACCTTGTGGTTGGCAAGGCAACACTTTCCCCACAGCACCCCAAGGGTTCCTGGAATCTGTCCTGAACATGCAGCCCTGGGTGAGAGCTGGGCTGCTGAAGCCGAGGTCGGTGGTTTGAGCCTACCAGCTGCACGCTGCGAGAGAGGCATGGCGCTCCTAAAGATGACCCACTGGCAAAGCCTTTGAGGGAAGGTCTACACTCTCCTGTTGGGTTTCCTTGACACTTGAAGGTAATGGCTGTGTGTGTGTGTGTGTGTGTGTGTAATCAAGCTCGTTATATATGGGGAGAGTGGGGGGCTTCAAAAAGGTCATGGAATTGAAAGATCATGGCATGGACCCACAAACGCTTCAGAGGCCCCTCATATAAAAGACTTCACCAGACAGCAGAGGGGGAGAGACACACCACAGGACCGTCAGGGACCTTAGGAATGGAAGCGGCAAACGGACAAGGGCTTTCTCCCAGAGCAGACAGTCCTCTCCATCCCACGCCTTGAATTTGACTTCCAGTCTCCGAAATGGAGGGAAGAGATGTTTGGTAAAGCCTTCCCCTTGGGGTATTGCTGTCGTGGCAGCCCTAGATCCCTAAACTAAATGCCAAATCAACGGAGGGCAAGTGCTCCCCAGAGCTGAGTTTCTGAGACTGCAAATCTCCTCGTTCCCCCGTGGAGCAGCTGCTGCCTTTGCGGTCAGCAGCCCAGCTGATCACGCATTCCGCCAACAGAGCACCTCAGATCACTAAACTCACTGCCATCAGGTCGACTCCGACTTACAGCAACCCGTCAGAACAGGGCAGAGGTGCTGCATGAGTTTCCGGGGCTGGAAGCCTTTGCAGGAGTAAAATGCCTCATCTTCTTCTGGCAGAGCGGTGGGTGCTTTTGAACTGCCACCCTTTCGGTGAGCAGCCCAAAGCATAACCCAACAGCTATTGTGCTTGCCAGGCATGGTGCCTAGCATCAGACTGGAGCTCACGCAGGGCCAGGCCCTGCTGCAGGCATGACGCAGGAAAATTCCTGGGCAGAAGCTCACGTGCTAATAAGCATCAGAGCCAAGATTGAAACGCAGGCCAGCTCCAAAGCCCCATGTCACTCACGCTCAAGGCGTCGCCTGCACTCTACAGCCCTGTCCAATACCTGTGTGTAAATGCACGGCCCTGCCAGGAGGAATCCCAGCTGGCCACAGGAATGAGCCTGCGGAAGGGAGAGGGCACCAGGGAGTGACTGTCAAGGGCTCTGCCCTCCTGTGGTGAGAAGGCAGTGTTCTCACAAGGAGAATTCTTTACAATGTGTACCGTCTCAGATGCACGCTCCACCGACAAACACCCCCGCTCAACTCACAGCTCGGGCCTTATAGACACAACTGAACAGCTAGCTCCCCAGGGCTTAAAAACCATACCAACTGCCCCCTCCGCCCCTCGGAGTTCAGCAGAGGGGAAACCACCTAAGAGGGGAGGGAGTGGCTTGAGAGCTCTCAGTCCTAACAGCGTCTTAGTCTTATCTGGTTCCTTAACAGAAATTCTACAAACAGGGAAAACCATGTAAGAGGGGAGGGAGTGGCTTGAGAGCTCTCTGTCCTAACAGCTGTCTTAGGTATCTGGTTCCTTCACTGAAATCCCACAAGCCCAGGTGGCTTTCACAACCGGGAACTTTGTTAAATTGTCACAGTTTGGAAGGTTAAGAGGATGAACTCAAGGTAATGAGGAGGGGCGGCATCTTTGTCTCCTCAGCTCCCATCCCTGGGCTCCTTGGTGACCTTATCATCTGTCTTCTCCCATCTCAACTTCTTTAATTCCTAGCCTAACCTGCCCCTTTCATATCTCAAGAGAGATCGGTTCAAGGTATGCCCTCCCCGATCCTTTCTCACGACCACCAACAGAGACAATCCATTCCCAGATGGGACCATAACCTCAGGGACAGGGGTTAGAATTTGCAACAATAACAAAAATTACTTTTGGTTCCCCCCTCCCCCGGCCCCACTATCATGATCTCAATTCTACCTTACAAATCTGGCTAGACCAAGGATATACACTGGTACAGATAGGAATTGGAAACACAGGGAATCCAGGACAGATGATCCCTTCAGGACCAATGCTGAGAGTGGCGATACCAGGAGGGTGGAGTGGAAAGGGGGAACCAATTGCAAGGATCTACATATAACCTCCTCCCTGGAGGATGGACAACAGAAAAGTGGGTGAAGGGAGATGTCGGACAGGGCAAGATATGACAAAGTAATAATTTATAAATTATCAAGGGTTCATGAGGGAGGGGCAGTGGGGAGGGAGGGGAAAAATAAGGAGCTGATGCCAGGGGCTGAGGTGGAGAGCAAATGTTTTGAGAATGATGATGGCAACAAATGTGCAAGTGTGCTTGACACAATGGATGGATGGATGGATGGATTGTGATGAGTTGTATGAGCTCCCAATAAAATGGTTTTTTTAAAAAACATTACTTGGGGGGGGGGCACAAGTCAATCCATAACAAGCACGAAGGTTTATCAGTAGAAAAATGGATCATCAAATGGTGGTATATCCATTACATAGCATAAAAAGAATGAAGTTGAATGGCACATGCCAGTGAGGAAAAAAACTGAAAGCAACCTTGTGTGACTACAGTTCTCACTGCTATCGACTCCATTCTGACCAATAGCGACCCTACAAGACAGGGTGGAACTTCCCCGTGAGTTTCCAAGACTGAAACTCCTTACAGGAGTAGAAAGCCCCTTCTTTCTCTTGTGGAATGCCTAGTCTCTTCAAACTGCTGAATAGCCCCTTCTCTCTCTCTCCCGTGCAGCTGGCTGGTGGTTTTGAACTGCTGACCGGACGGCTCATAGCCCAATGCATAACCACTGCGCCACCAGGGCTCCTAGGTGAATAGAGCTAGTTGCACATAAAGACACAATAGGATGGTGTTCTTTGTGGTAGGTCCCATCCAGTGGATTCCAACTCAGAATAACGACCACCCCCCTCCCAACAGAATGAAACACTGCCTGGTCCTACACCACCTTCACAATTGTTGCCACATTTGAGCCCACTGTTGAAGACACAACCCACAGCAGTCCATCTGTTTTACGACGGCTATCAACTCTGCCAAGCATAACTTCCTTCTCCGTTAGGAAAACATCAGCTAAACGGTCCAGTGGCATTGTCTGAACTTGAAAAAAACGTGTTCAGAACGCTATGGACACAGATGAAATAAATCAAAATAGGAAAGGATACGAACCCACTTAATAGCCGAGGCTACCTCTGAGGGGTTTCAAAGAACGCAACAAGGAGATCCACGTTTTATGTGTACTGCCAGACCCTGCAAACGCTGGAGGCTGAACACGTACAGATCTTCCACGGAAAGAGGCAGGAGAAAAGTGGAAAGACTGCACCCTGTCAAGGCAGGAAACTTTCAAGATGCAGAAAAATAAGGCCGCCGCATTGTGGGCTGACTGTCACGGGTTTCACTGTACAAGGGAGCTTCAAAAAGTTTACAGAAAACAGAGTGAAAAGATGGGGGAAGCCCCCTGGCGTGTGCATACATGCACATCTGTATGTCTCTACCACATACACAGCTATGGCCAAAGGTTAAAATAAGTTTGATTTAGGTTGTGAGTTACATGGCTGTGTGTGACAGTATCCTCCGTGTACTTCAGGGCAGCTGAAAGATTTCTACAGAAAAACAGAAAAAAGTAAACCATGCTAATGGAAGACGAGGGAAACGGTTAGGTTGCTCGATTCTGACCATAATTCTGTAGACTCAGTTGACTCGGAACAAGTGTTTACCCAAGGTGTACCATCCATCAGTAGGGACAATGCTGGCTGGCGTGAACACACCACCAACCACCACTTGGCCTGGACTTGATTAGGGGGACCCCGTGTGGTCACAGCAGAACGAGGCTCCACTGAGTTCTCAATGGCTGATTTTCCCCAAAGTCGGCCTTTCTTCCCAGGCAGTTGCTTCCGGGTGGACAGGAACCTTCCGCCCTTTCCGTTTGCGGGTCTGCCCTCGGGTTATTGTAATGCTGCCCGCCCTTAGGCGCTGCTCTAAGCCTTTTTCCTGTGCGAGCTCGGTGACCCTCGTGACACCACGTTCTGTTCTTTATGTCCAATTTGGAGCTGGGGAAACTGAGGCTCCGAGAGGCTAGGGAGCCTGTCCGAGGTCGCAGAGGTGCAGGGGGGCGCCCATCTCACAGACCGGAGCCGGAGTCCCACCCTACAGTCCCAAGGCAGCAGGGGTGGCCCACCCGCCCCCACGTACCGTGTAGAGTGTCAGGTCCACGTGTCGCCACAGCCACTGGTCGTCCACCAGCCTCTTCCAGCCGTGACAGACCCTGGGGGAGGGGATCCGCCGTTAGAACGCCCCCGGCCCCGGCGGGACCCGTCTGCCTCTCCGCATACACCCCCCAACCGGCCATTCCCCCCGCGGGGCGGGGCCGCACCTGGAGATGCGGATCCGGTCCCGGACCGGCAGGTAAGAGAAAATCTCCAACAGGACAGAGTCCGGCAGGTCGTCCAAAGACGCCATGGTCGCACTGCGGGCACTTCCGCTTCCGGCTAAGTGGACGCGGGCCAGGTGGGGTGGGCTTGCGCTTCAAGGAGCCCGAGACGAGAGTTAGGGAGAAGAGAGGCGCGGCTTCCAGTCCCTAGCGGAGAGCCTCGCCTCGCCTCTCCTCTCCTCTCGCGGGGACTCGGCTAGGCCCCGGGCCAGCTCCGCCCTAAGTCGGCACCGGCGCCGAGCACCAGACGGACTAGGGCT
>NW_022103934.1:2025666-2043105 GCF_000313985.2 Echinops telfairi | reverse complement strand
CTCAGGGGCGGGGCTTAGACGGGCGACCAATCCCAGCACGTGTGACGGCGGCGTACTCGGATGCGGAGGCGGGGTTAGAGGCGGGGCGAGGCTCGAAGGGCGGGGATAGAAGCGGGGCGGGGCTAAGGGGCGGGCCTGGGAAGTTTGACCATCCCCAGTAGGTGTGACCGAGGCAGGCTCAGGAGCGGAGGGAAGGCTGTAGGCGGGACTAGAGAGGGTCTCCGCGCTCCGAAGGCGGGACTAGGATGGAAACTAGGTTGAGGAGCGGGAGGAGGGCCGAACCAGGAACAGAGGACGTGGCAGAGGGCGAAGTCTCTACTTTTTTTCACTTTTTCTTGAAGCTCTTTTGTGTGCCTGATGCTTATACTTACGTTCTTGTATGCACGAGGATAATGTTGCATAAGTGGGTTACCATGTCCAAAGGGTATATTGAATTCATTTTGATGATTACTGCCATATTGTTCTCCCTAGAGGTCTGTGTTGCCCCTCCTATGCGGTTATGTTTGTTTGTTTTAAATTGTGGTCTATATACCAAAAATAAGAACAAACCCTCCTGCCTTGTAAAAGATTTCAACTCAGAGGGTCACCGTGGGGTAGAGGGTTTCCAAGATTGTAAGTTGTACTTTTTTTTTTTGTCCCATGAAAGCTTTTATTTTTAATTTTATTTGAATTTTGGTATAATAAACAGAAGTCTGGTATCACTAAGCTCCTGATCCAGTGTTTCCTGCATCCCAAATTTCATTACCAAAAAAAAGCCAATTATTTAAGCAACTGTCAGCTTTCTGACTTGCAGCCAAGACCATTCCTAACTGGACACAATGGCTCTTCCATCTGCTCAGAAAATTCTGATGGTACATCAACTCCTTTGCTCGTCTTGCTGTGAGATAAAAATCATAAAAAGTCCAGTCCCTTTTGTTCAGCTTAGAGTGTGCCAGGCACACACTTACTGTCATCCCACGCTCGCCTGTCAGTTTATCCAAGTGTAATGGCTCCCTTGTTGCTTGTGATGCTGGAAGCAATGCCACCAGATTTTGAAATACTGGCAAGGTCACCTGAGGTGAAGAGATTTCAGTGGAACTTCCATACCAACAGCAGAATAGGGAGAAGGAATCAGCTGTCCACGTCTAAAGGACTAGCTCCTGAAAGCCTTGTAAATAGCAGAGGAACGGTCAAAGAGAGTGCCACACAAGGAGCTCCTGGGTTGAAAGGCACTCAAAATATGACTAGGGACGGTTGCTCCAGAATAGAGTGAGTCAGAGTAATGTGGGAGGGGTAAAGTTTTGAGAACTTTTGCTGATATGGCCCGACTCAATGATGAGAAGAATGAGAAGGTTCATTTGTAATCTGACAATGGTCTCTGGGTCTCCATAGGAACCATTATCAGTAGGGTGCAAACCCCTCCTACAGGAACCAAGCTAATGGTCCCGAGCTTCAGAGAGAAGTAGTCCATTGTCCCCAGCAGCAGGGAGCAGGCCCACCCCCCATGGTGGGATGAGACAGCAGTCTGGCAGCAAGTATCTGACTTCCCCCCACAATTTATTCATCACTAGCTTTAGTGGTTGGTGTGTAAATCTGAATAATAGCTGTATTAACTGGACATTCTTGCAGGTGTATAAAGAGAAGCCTATCACAGACAGCATTGTACTTTAAGACAGATATTGAAATCTTCGTTATGAGGATAAATATGAGGCCAATACTAGCCCATCTCAGCTCACTAATACTAAGGATATCAATCTTCATGCATTGCATTTCATTTTTGATGACTTCTCATCCTTCTCATCATTGAGTTGGGCCAGACTGCTGTCTCATCCCACCACGAGGGTGGGCCTGCTCCCTGCTGCTGGGGACAATGGATACCCGACTGATAATGATTCCCATGCAGACCCAAAGTCAAGTTAAGCTGCACCAGTAAACTAGGATCCGCCCATCTTGCCGCATGTACACCCCCAATCCCTCCTCCTTCTATAGCGTGTATGTCCCTAGATCACCCCCTCCCATCACTGTAATACCTGTAGCACAACCCTTTCCTGTGACGTATGTCTTCACCTGTAATGTGGGGGCTTACACGTCCCCAATGTCCCCAGAGAGTATAAAAGCTTGGGGAGCATTAAAGTTCTCTCTCCCTCCACATGGATTACCAAGCGGGGCTGAGGTGAGCATGCTACTATGAAATGTGTCTGACTCCATTTATTTCTATATATCTCTTTTATCTCTCATGCTCTCTATAACTTTACTATAATATTTACTTATTATCGCTGTACAATTGCGCCTACCAACCCGTAGTGATTGTGCTAGGAGCTGGCTTCTTCTGGCACCCTCTCATTACTGGGTAACCTATAGTGTAACCCTTCCCTGTGACGTATGTCTCTACCTGTAATTAGTGGGCTGGCATGCCCCCAAAAGTTATATAGGCGCCGGTCAGCAATATAGGGGGCTCAGACTCAGACCTCTAGGACTCTCTCTCTCCCCTCTCCTCTCCAGTCCTCTCTCCCTTGTTCCCTTACCCCCCTTCCCTTCCCCCTCTCTCCACGTGGACCACCAAGCTGGGCTGAGGTGAGCAATGGTATCATGTAATATGTCCAACTGCATTATTGTAATATCTCTCATGCTCTTGATGACTTTAATATAATATTTATATATCTCAACCGTACAGTTGTGCTTTCTTGACCCCGGAATTGTTCTTACTGAATCGGAGTAGTAGTAATAGGAGTATTAATGGTGGGGGCTGGCCCCCAACCTCCCTCCGCGCCACTTTTTATTTAATACTACAATAAATGAATCAGTCTGAACTTGATCAAGCATGCAATCAAGATGCATTGGTCATTATTGGCAAATGGAATGCAAACGTAGGGGACAAAGAGGAAGGTCGGGTAGCTGGCAAATATGATCTTGGTGACAGGAATGAAGCTGGAGATAGCAGGATAGGATTTTGCAAAAACCAACGACCTCCTTACCGCAAACACCTTTTTATAGTAACATACACAGGAACTGAGCACGTGGACCTCACTATATGAAAACCACAATAGTCAAATTGGCTGTATCTATAGGAAGAGTGATAGAGAAGTTCAATATCATCAGCGAGAACAAGGCTAGGGCCAATTGTGGAACTGCTAATATGCAATTTCAGCCAGAAGCTAAAGAAAATTTTAAGTCCACAAGGACCAAAATGGGACCTTGAGTATATCCCACCTGAATTGAAAGAACGTCGCAAGAGCATATTTAATATGTGGAACCCTAATATGGAGCCCTCCCTGGTGGTGTAGTGGTTATGCAGTGGATTGCTACCCTCAAGGTCAGGAGTTTGAAGTCATCAGTTGCTGCATGGGAGAAAGACAAGGTTTTCTACCCCACAGGGGCAGTGCTACCTGTCCTAGAGGATCAGTATGAGTTAGAATCGACTTGATAGCAGTGAGTTTGAGCACTAATGACAGAGCCCTGACAAGCTATGACATCAAGAACATCATACGTCAATCAAAGAGGCAGCAAAGGAAGAAAAGGCCACAGTGGATGTCAGAAGAGACTCTCAAATGGAAGAAATGACTAAGTAAAAGGGTTAAATAGAAAAATTCAGAAGGCAGCTAAAGAAGACAAAATGAAGCCTTATAATGAAATGTGAAGGAAAAAATCCTATAATTAGAACACCAAAAGGTAAGAGCACACGCAGCATATCTAAAGTAAAATCACTGTGGGGTGGGGGGGAAATCAAACCTCAAGTTTCTGTACTGAAGGATTCTATGGGCAAAATATTGAACGATGCAAGAAGCATGGATACAGGAAGGATGATACAGAAGGAATGCTCAGAGTCACTGTGCCAAGAAGAATTGGATGACATTCAATCATTTCAAGAGGTAGCATATGATTAAAAATCAATGGTGCTGAAAGAAAATGTCCAAATTACATGGAAGGCATTCGCAAAAGAACAAGGCTCCAGGAATTGACAGACTAAACGATTAAAATATTTTCAAAAACCGATACAGCTCTAAAAACATTCACTGACCTCCGCCAGGAAATTTGGCAAACAGCAACCTGGCCAGCAAACTGGAAGAGATCCATATTTGTAACCATTCTAATGAAAAATGACCCCATAGGATGGGTAAATTATTGAACCAGCTGTTAAGTGTGAGACTGCTAACTACAAGGTCATTTGTCCAAGACCACCCAGAGGAGAAAGATCAAGCTATCCGGTCCTTAAAAAAATTTACAATCTTGGAAACTCTATATAGAGCCACTGTGGGTGACAGTCAACTCAAGGAAGTGGGGTTTTTGCTTTAATGGTTTATCATTATTATCAAATGCAAGTAAAATGTTGCTAAAGATCATTTTGGAGCAGTACATCACAGGGAGCTGCCAGAAATTCAAGCTGGATTCAGAAGATGACATGCTGGGAGGGATATCATTGCTGATGTCAGATGGCCCTGGGCTGAAGGCAAAGGATACCAGACAGATGTTTACTTGTGTCTCATTGATTATGCAAAGGCATTCAACCATGTAGATCATCATAAGCTATGAGTAACATTGAAAAGAATGGAAATTTCAGAACTCTTCATTGTACTCATGCCAAACCTGAACACCAGGTGAAAAGGCAGTTGTTTGAACGGAACAGTGTACAACCTCCTGGTTTAAAATTAGGAAATGTGTGGATCTGTGTTGCGTCCTTGGGCCATATGTATTCAATCTGTATGCTGAGCACATAATCCTGGAAGCTGGACTACATGAAGAAGAAGAAAGTGACATCAGGATTGGAGGAAGGTCCATCGACAACCTGTGACACGCAGATGGATACCACCTTACTTTGCAAAAGCAAGGAGGCAGGGGCTTACGTGGAGAGCAACTTGTTTGAGAATGATAAGGGCAATGAATGTGTAAATGTGCATTACACAATTGATGTATGGATGGATTGTGATAAGAGTTGTATGTGCCCCTAATAAAATGCTCTAAAATAAAAATAAATAAATAAAAGCAAGGAGGACTTGAAGCACTTGCTGGTGAAAATCAAAGCCTGCATGCAGCATACAGTCTACATTGCAGCTCAGTATAAAGAAACGGAAAATACCGACAACTGGACCAAGAGACAACACCAGGCGAAATGGAGAAAAGATTCAAATGGTCAAAGATTTTGTTTTGCCTCGATGCACAATTAATGCTTGTAGAAGCAGCAGTCTAGAAATCAAGCAAGCAAGGTGCACCTAACCCAAGCCATGGTGTTTTTAAGCATCTCATATGCACTTAACAGTTGGACAGTATTCACTGCCCAACTGTTAAATGCATATGAGACAAGGATGCTTGTTCACTGTCCAACTTTTAAATGCATATGAGACAAGTGAATGGGTGCATTTGAATGACAGCGTGGGTGAAGCAATGTTGGACGTACCATGGACTGCCAGAAGAACAAAGGAAGGAGTATGGCCAGAATTCTCCTTAGAAGCAAGGATGGTGAGACTTTATCTCCAGGACGTTGGATATGTAATAATTTGTAAAGAACAGTCCCTGGATTGACACAGTCGCTGAAACAATGGGCTCAGGCCTAGGAACAATCGTAAGGCTGGTGCAGGACCGGGCAGTGTTTCATTGTTGTGCGCGGGGTTGCTATGGGACGGAACCAGTTCAAAAGCACCTAACAGCAACCAGTCCCTGGAAAAGGACATCATGCTTAGTCAAGCAGTTGTTAGGTGTCATCGAATCTGTTACAACTCACAGCGACCCTACGTGCAACTGAACGCAACAGCGCCTGATCCTGTATCCAACTCACCGCGGTCACTGCGTTCCAGGCCACTGCAATAAATGAGTAACTCGATAGCTTGAGTCAAATGAACGCTTTGATTTCCGGTGCCTATAACTTCGGTGTGTAATAGCCCTGTGCAGAAGTTGGAAGTTCTTGTTTTGTGACCAACATTGTTGGTTTTGACATCTTGTCATCTTGTTTTGTGACACTGACCCAAAGTGAGCCCACGCTGTTGGGAAAATGGTGCCGGTCGACTTGCTCCACACAGGGCTGCCACAAACTTCCCTGTGGGGGGAGGTCAGATGCGCAGGCATTCCCTCCCCTGAAGGCAATCAGTTGCCAGACTGCTGTCTCATCCCACCACAGGCGGGCCTGCTCCCTGCCTCTGGGGACAATGGACAGGCTCCTGTAGGAGGGGTTTGCACCCTACTGATACCACAGAGACCACCCCCTAGACCACTCTCATTGCTGTGTAACCTATAGTGCAGCTCCTCCCTGTGATGTATGTCTCAACCTGTAACTAGTGGGCTGGCATGCCCCCAAAAGGTATATAGGCAATGGGTCAGCAATATATAGCTCTCTAACTCTGACCTCCTTGCTGCTCACTCCCCTCTCTTCCCCCTCTCCCTTGTTCCCTTGCCCTCCTTCCTTTCCCCCTCTCTCCACGTGGATTACCAAGCGGGGCTGAGGTGAGCAATGCTACCATGTAATATGTCTCACTCCATTTATTTCTATATATCTCTTGCTCTCTATAACTTTACTATAATATTTACTTATTATCGCTGTACAATTGCGCCTACTGAACCCGTAGTGATTGTGCTAGGAGCTGGCTTCTTCTGGCACTTCCCATGTGTAAACTTTGCAGCATCTGTGAAATGCAATCCAGTGATTCTTGCATTTAAAAAAAAACAGGAATAAGGAAGACTCTGGAAGTGATGTGCTGGTGAAGACTACTGGAAGTACTGTGACTACCGGAAGAACCAGTGAATCTGCCTTGGGAGACGTACAGTCAGAATGCGCCTTGAAGCAAAGATGGTGAGACTTCATCTCCTATACTGTGGACATGTCATCTGGAGAGATCAGTCCCCGGAAAAGGACCTCATGCTCAGTCAAGTGGAAGGGTAGCGGAAAAAGAGGAAGACCCTCGACAAGATGGACTGACACTGTGGCATACGAGTGGGCTCAAACACAACAATCATGAGGCTGGCAGAGGCCTGGGGGTGTTCCTTTCTGCTGTACATAGGGTCACCAGGAGTCAGAACCGGCTCGACAGCACTCAACAACAACATCCTTGCATTGCGAGATGAAGACACTTTTAAAAATACATTAAAAACCTAACATTTACTTTTACCCCCGTAACAGAAATAACAAATATTCCATTTGGGAAATCCAGGGCTACATCACAAAGGACCAACGAGGAAAATGGGATTCTGCAATCCCACCATTTAGGAGTGTCCATCCTCAACAATAGGTATGACCCAGTATTTCTGTGTAAATATAAAAATGTGCTCCTGCCATCTCCCTCAGGCAATGAGTCTCCTCAGGTCACCATTGACCTTCCTAGCCTCCCTCGCCCTAACCTAGGGGTCCTCAAGCTTTTTAAAAAGGGGGCCAGTTCACTGTCCCTCAGACCTGTTGGAGGGCCGGACTATAGTTTAAAAAAAAACTATGAACAAATTCCTATGCACACTGCACATATCTTATTTTGAAGTGAAAAAACAAACGGGCAAAAACCCCCGGCGGGCCGGATAAATGTCCTCGGCAGGCCACATGTGCCCCGCGGGCCGTAGTTTAACGACGCCTGCCCTAACCTGTTCTACTCCAAACTCTTAAGAGCTGGGCTGCGCCAGGGGCTTTGACAATAATGTTGATGAAATATATTGCACATCAGAAGAACAAACAAATCTGTCTTGGAAGCAGGAGAGGCAGAAAGCTCCTTTGAAAAAGCGATGGAAAGTTCATCTCACATACCATGAGCATACTATGAGGAGGAGCCAGTCCCTGGAGAAGGACATGATGCTCGGTAGCGGTAGCGGGTCAGTGAAAAAGAGAAAGGTCCTCAATTAGCCGTGGCTGCAACAGGGGCTCAAACATCAGAGACTGTAAGGGTAGTGCAGGATCTGGCAACATTTATACAAAAGGCCAAGTATTACTCATTCACCGCCACTGAGTTGATGCCAATTCCTAGCAACACTAGAGGACAGGGTGAATTTCAGACACTGTAACTCTTTATGGGAGTAGAAAGTCAAGTCTTTCTCCCATGGTAGATTTGAACTACTGACTTTACAGTTAGCAGCCTAACTGGTAACCCCTCTGCCACCAGGGCTCCTCTGAGGGGACTATAAGGCACTGCTATTCTTTTTCCATTGAGGAGGGAAATAAGATTCAGGAATGGGAAGTGTCTTGCCTCACACCATGCTTAATATTACGGTTTGAGGTTGGGATTTGACTCATCCATCTGGATCCAAAGCTTAAGTTTCCAGCCTGAGCTTTTCATAGTCACTCCAGACCTCTGCCAACTCAGAGAGCCTCTGCACGGGTTCGAAGGACAAAGGATCCAAGTTCGGAAGCAGGTAATCCCCGGAGCCCTTTTTCTGTGTGGCACTTAAGTCAACTCCCTATGGTAGGCAGGCCCCTCTCCTGCCCCCAAACCATCCATCATCTCACATTCTAGTTTGAGGAAGTGATTTCAGGTGGATCCGAAATGCTAGCCCCTTTTCAGTAAAGCCTACAGGCTCACCAAAAAAATTTTAAAATAAAATAAAACACAACAAAACTTGACTGCCACCAAGTCAATGCTGACTCAAGTTGGGTTTCCAAGACTATGTATTTTGAGCAGTAGAAAGCCCAGTCTTTCTCCAAAGGAGCTGCAGCTGGTGATTGATGTTTGGGCCGGGTCCAGACTAGGCAGCCCCCCATCCTCTGCCTCTCAGGAAGACCGATGACCAGCTGGACTGTGCAATCCCTGCCCCCAGCATTCCAAGGAGCTTATCTCTCCAGGCAGGGTCTGTGCAACTCCTTCCCCCAGTATTCCAGGAAATGGGTCTGAGAAAACAAGATTTCTCACAGACCACATTCTGACTCAGACCTGCAGCTGCAGCACTAAAAACCTCCCTTCCTCTCATCAGCGCATACTTTCTTGACTCGGGCCCCTATACACGTCACACCGCCTCACCACTGAGCTGCAACTTCCTTAACCTAGCTCATTAGGTTGCGGAATTCGCCCAGGAGTTTTTCCTTGCCTTGATAAAACCTTTCTTAACTTCATATTCCCGGTTGAATTCTGTCTTCGTTCTGTCTCCGTCTCTACCTCTGTTTCAAACTGCCCATGTGGATCGATCGCAGTTCAATTTGTAACCACACCACCACCAGGGAATCCAGTGGGTTCACCAAACTGGAAGCATTCTACCAGCTGAGGAAGAACGGCTCAACAATCCCACTGACAGGTTGGTTGACTGGTAGGGCCACGGCCACAGAACCAGTCTAAGGGGTGCTTTGGGGTCAAAGTGAAGACTAGGATCAGGCACAGAATGCTTCCCATTGGGCAAGAATAACCACTCTTAAAAAAATCTGGACCAGGCCTCCTTGCGGCCGCCATGGCAGTTGGGTGACTGGCAGTTGGCCCAGGTATGCAACCTGCACTCCGGTCCCAAAATTGCGGCTAGAAGACCAGGGTCGTGGGGGCTACGTAACTGTCATCTGCATCCCAGGCGTCCCAGGGGGCGGGAAGGGAGAGGCAGCCGCCTAGTCGGGAGGGAGGTGTGAACAATTCACGTCCGAGCCCAGCCCTGAAGGAAAGCCGGGGGCTGGACGGGATGCCCTGGTCCTTGTAGGCCCGAAACTGCAGCGCGAGGCTTCGTCGGGCTCAGGAACGGCAGGGCCTCCGGGGATGTTTCTTGGGCCCTCGCGTTTCCCCCATCGACTGATGACGTTCGTCCACAGCGAAGGCGCCTCTAGGCCCCTTCCTCACGGGCCTGGACCCCGCTCTGCTCATGCGCCGATTTCAGGGGTCCCCCAGGGCGGACTCGGGACCCCACGACCGCGACTGAGAAGCGCGAGCCAGGGCCCGGCCCGGAAGGAACGCCCCCACGCCGCTGCGTCGAGGTGAGGGGCGGGGCTACAGACGCGCACTTCCGCTTCCGGTTCAGCGCGACGGCCGCATCCGGGCTTAGTGTTCCTGCCGGGAAGGTTGTGGCGTTGGTAACTTGGAGGGGATTCGAGGTGAGGGGGCCAATGGAGGGGTCCGGGGCGGGGAGGACCGACGGCTCTCGGCCGCGGAGTGTCGCAGTGCCTGCGGGAGGCGAGGCCGGAGCCGGAGAACCCTGAAGTCGGACGTTGTGGCGAGTCGGGGCGGAGACGCGATGGCGGGAGGCCGGGTTTAGGGCAGGCACTAGGGAGGGGGTGAGAGGAAGCCCCAGTGGCTGAGGGGCTTGAGGACCTGGGAGATAGAGGCTGGCGACGTCGAGGTCTGGGATATCCCTGAACTCGTGACCCCACCGCCTCCCTTCTCCCGGCCCGTGTAGCTCCAGCGAGGATGATCGAGGTGGTTTGCAACGACCGTTTGGGGAAGAAGGTCCGCGTCAAGTGCAAGTATCCTTTGGCAGCCGCGGGACAGTGTCCCCTGAGAGCGCAGGCGCTCGGTCGGTGTCGTGGGGAGGTTTTAAGGAACACACACACCACCCCCACCCCCGTAGGGCGTCGGGAGGATGGGGTCTTGGCAAAGCGCTTTCAGCCTTGGAATGCCCCTTCCCTTGCGTTTTCCTTAACGCCCCTGCGCCCAGCACGGATGACACCATCGGGGATCTTAAGAAGCTGATCGCAGCCCAAACTGGCACCCGTTGGAACAAGATCGTCCTTAAGAAGTGGTGAGTGCAGGGGTAGAGCTAGGGGCCAGAAGGTGTGGGTTGGGGAGTGCTGCGGGGGACCATTTCTTTGGCAAGGCTTCCTCTCCCTCCGCAAAGACCGGTTGGACCCCTCTTTAAATAGGTCTTTATTCCATAGGTACACCATCTTTAAGGACCACGTGTGTCTGGGTGACTGTATCCTTTGTGGGGTGTCATGAGGATGAGTCTGCCTACCCTTGCCCCCTTTGCCCGTTGTTAAATACCAGCGTCTGAAAGAGGGTGTTTAAGTTAATATATGGCACATGCTGAGCACTAGGAGCGTGTAAATGGTTTGGGGGAAGGGGAGGTGTTGGAGTTGAGCTGGGTTTGGTAAACATGAGCGGTGACGGGGGGAGGGGGGTCGCCGGGACTCAGGCAGGCTTGATGTGCAAAGCATTGGAGCATGTTTTGGATTCTGCCCCAAATCAAAACAGGCCAGTCAAAGACAGTGGCTTTCTTAGCCCTGGGCTGGGCCTTCATCCTGGACCCAGCTGGGAATAGATGAAAGGGGTGGGGTGGGTATGGAGCCCAGGAGAGGATTCCTTAACACCTTCACCTCAGATGAAATCCATGATGGGATGAACTTGGAGCTTTATTACCAATAAGACAGAATTCCTTCCTCCTCCTCTGCCTTGCCCTGGCCCCTGTCCCTGTCCCTGTCCCTGACCCTGTCCTGCTCCCCACTACCCACACTGGTATGGATGCTTGTTTTTAATAATTCAACGTTAATAAAAATTAAGATGCTTCTTCGGTGTGGTCATGTTCACTGGAGACTTCCGGAGGAGGGGAAGGTCAGCCCCTGTCTGGTCATCATCACTGCCCTTCGCTCAGTAAGAAATGTGGACTGGTCAATGGGGGAAGAGTAAGCAGAGTAGGAGATTGGGTGAGTGTATAAGGACCCAGGCTTGGGATTTCTTGTCACCCAAGTGACCAAAGACAGCCTCTGAGTGGGGACAGTAGAGGTAGTGGATAGAGATAACATGCTCTGGATTCAGAAACACTGTGTGAAATCCCAGTTCTGACACCAACCGCTGAGTGTCCATGGCAAATTAACTTCCATCAGTATTTTCTTATCTGAAAATCAGAACTAATACATATATTAGTATGTAATATACTAATATACAACATATATGTTGTGAAGCATAGATGAGATAGCCAGCCCACTGCCATCAAATCAGTCTGATTTAGTTTGTCAGGGAACCCTGGTGGTGGTGTGGTTATTCATTGGGCGGTTAACCAAAAGGTCTTAGGTCTGAAACCACCAGCAGTTCCAAGGGAGAAAGCTTTCTACTCCCATAAAATGTATAGCCTTGGCAACCTATAGGGGCAGTTCTACCCTGCCCTATCGGGTCACTGTGAGTCAGAATCCACTCAGTGGCGGTCAGTTTGGCTATAGATGACTAGAACTGTCCCCCAGGGTGTCCAAGGCTATGATTTGTATGGGAGCAGACAGCTTCATCTTCATCAGCACTCCCCTCTCTTGAGTGATCCCTGGCTGATTCTCCCCGTAACCTGTGAGTAGCTGGTGGACTTGCTGATCTTGTAGTTAGCAGCCCACTGTGTACCCACTGCACCATGGTAGTTCTTAGGTAAGACAGTGTATATCTAAATAGCTATAGTTCCTGGTGCTTTAAACAACCAATGAGTGTAGTGGACAGTGGGTAGGTAGTGTGGCCTAGGCTAGAAGAGCCAGGCCTCAGGAACCAGACCAACCAAGTGTGAGTTCTGACCATTAGCATGGGACTCGGACTCGGAGAATCAATGTCTGATCAGTTTCCTCCCAGAAAACATCGCCACGGTGTTACCTACATCCCAACGAGAGAAGCTAGTTAAAACAGCACCTCACCTGGCACAGAGTGCTATTGGCTGCCCTTGTCCTCCATGTGTGCACAGCAAGGCACCAAACACCCCACCTAGGGCCATAGGCCCACAGCCCACACTGGAGCCCTTCCTTGGAAACTGCCAGAACCATGATGCACCAGTACTCCCCTCCTGACCCGTGCTGTTTCTCCCCTTCACCTGCCCATGTGCCCAAGCTCTTGCCTTCATTTCACCACCAGGGTTCTTGGGAGATGGACCTGCCTGCCCCGGATGCTGCTGCCCTGTAGCTCATTGAAGATGATCTCTGTGTCCCTCTTCCCACTCCCCTCCGTGGCTTCTCCCCTGTTTCTGGGAACTCCTTTTCTGCTGGGATCCTGGCTCTTCCTGCTCAAGCCTTCCCTTTAACTGGCTCTTTCAAACCAGGCTTACTGAGGTGACTCCTTGTTTTCCTCCCAGGAGCAGAGACGGGAACACTTGAAACAGCTGCTGCCTTCCTACCCTTCTCTTCCTACCTCCACCTCCCCTTCCGGCTGTTCTCTTTCCTGAGGTCAGCTCCTTCTCAAGGCACTGGGAAAAGTGCCTTGGAATAATACATAAAATAAGCTTCAGTTTCAATTGTAAAGGATGACTATGCTAATGCATCCATGTTAAATGAAGCATTTGTTAAAAATTGTTTATTTCTCATACCACCAGTAACCATCAGCATTTGGTCAATCCAGAGATTGACCACATACCTATTTTCAGAGATTGGTAGTTTGTTTTAATGATTAGGGTAATTACACATACTGTAGTGTGTCCCTGGTTTAATGATGGATTTAGTGACAAGGTTTGTTTATATGAAGAGACTAATAAAGCAATCCTGATGAAAACTAACAGTGAGGTATTCAGCTTATGATGGAGTCTTGGGAGTGGACCCTTGGCATAAGTTGGGGACTACCTGTACTCCTATATCTAATTTTCGTTTTGTCTGCTTTTTAACTGAGAGCAGTGCAGGGGCTTGTTAATTCTGGTGCCGGGAAAGGCCATTCACGTCATGGAGAAGTCAGCACAAGCCCCAGATAAATGACACGTGAGGGTGGGGGAGATGCATTGGGCTGTGCTGGCTGCAAGGTCAGCAGTTTGAACCCAGCCACTCCAAGGGAGAAAGATGAGGCTGTGCGCCCCTGTAGATTTACAGCCTCCGAAACCCTATGTAGGATCGCTGTGAGTCAGAATCAACTCAGTGGCAGTGAAGTTCTTTGAGAGGAGTTGGAATCCGGTGGGTTTTGGAGGGTAAATGCTGTAACACCCCCAATTCTAAAACAAGAGTAATGTGTTTTCTTCACTAGTGCTCTCTATAGGATCTAATAGCCCTTGCAGTGGCTACACAGAACCCAGACAAAATTCATGATGAAAGGGTTTATTAAGGAGGTTAACAAATTGTGATGCCAGGGAGAAATGCTTGGGACAGTGTAGTATTAAATAAAATATAGAGCTGAGGAGGTGGAGGGAACCAGCCCTCACCCACTGATTACTCCTACGAGTTCAGTAATACTACTTCTGGGTTCAGTAATGCACAATTGTACGGTTGAGATATATAAGTATTATATTAAAGTCATCGAGAGCATGAGAGATAATACAATAATACAGTCAGGCATGATACATAGCAACATTGCTCACCTCAGCCCAGCTTGGTGGTCCACGTGGAGAGGGGGAAGGGAAGGAGGGAAAGGGAACAAGGGAGCGGGGAGTGAGCAGCAAGGAGCTCAGGGTCAGAGTCGGAGAGGTTCTGCTGACTCACACCTATATACCTTTTGGGGACAAGCCAGCCCACTAATTACAGGTAGAGACATACATCACAGGGAGGGGTTGCACTATAGGCTACACAGCAATGAGAGGGTGGTCTCTGGGTCTCCATGGGAACCATTATCAGTAGGGTGCGAACTCCGCCCTCTGGAACCAAACTAATGGCCCCAGGTTCCAGAGAGAGGTAGTCTATTGTCTCCAGCAGCAGGGAGAAGGCCCAGCCCTGCTGTGGGATGAGACAGCAGTCTGGCAGCAAGTGTCTGACTTCTCCCCACAGGACAGAGTAGTTTATCAAGGCATGTTCTTTCAGGACTGCTAATATATGTCCAAGGGGGCATACCACTCCTTTGTAAGCCTCAACCCGGAAGCATTCAGCTCAAGTGGGTCAGTGAATCCAGCTCCTTGACTTAAGTGCCTGAGGCGCACGGCCTCGGTAAGCTGCATCCCGAAGGCGTTCAGCTGCACTGCAGTGAGTCACAGCCCACTTACCTCAATGAAGTGCCCAGAGCAGCCCTACTCTGCGATGGGCCTGCACAGAAGTACTCGTCCTGCTTTCTCTGGTGTGGGAAGTCCACCACGCTGCCCCATGCTCTGGTTCTGCTGCTGCTCCTCAGATGTTCCACCTCTTCTGGATCCAGGAGGTCCACTGTGCAGGGATCTTAGGTCCAGAGGACATGCTCCACCCCTGGCACTTGCTGGTCATGAAATCCTGCGTCCTGCAGTTGGATGACGGTTGAGGGAATCCTGTCTGCAGTTACTCATAGGTGAGTCCTTTCAGTATCTTCGCCCACCTTACCAGACTCACGCAGGACATGGGTGGAGGGTGGGAGTTCGAGACTTTAGCTGGAACAGCCACATTAAATAATTTACTGCCCCTGCAAGTAATGACCAACATTTTCTGAGTGATGATTGAGTTCAATAAAAATGCTATGTAAGTGTGGGAGGGCAAGATAGACAAAGACGTGCACATGCACAAATAGATATAAACCCAAACCAAACATTACCATCTAATTGATTTCAATTCACAGCAACCCTATACCGGGTTTCTGAGACTGCCTCATCTTTGTCCTAAGGGATGCCTGGTGGGTTTGAACCTCCAATCCTGTTAGCAGTCCCAATGCCTAACCCATCGTGCCACCGGGACTCCTTAGTTGGAGGTAGTGGTATGTATGGCATGTATACATAAGAGAACACATAAGGGGGCCCAGTTAATGGAAACCTTTTAGATATTCCCAAACATCTCGTGGGGCTGAGTTACCAGACTTGAAGGCTAAAGGACATAATCTTCGGAGACATCTGAGGGAGAGGTCTTCACAAACTTTGTGGAAGAATTCCATTATCATTTAAGTCCATTTTTTATAAACCTCGAAGTCCTCTCATGTAAGCCACTTGACAGAACTGCTCCTGAAGCTCATATTCTACATTCGAGTTTGGGGAGGTCCAGCGGGGGTCCTAGACGCTTGAGAGACCAAACTGCCTTGTTCCTGTGTGGAGCAAAGGCAAGCAAAAGAAACCAGACTCGAAGCAGCAGGACTGATGGCTCACACAGACCACAGCCTCCTTGAGCCTGAGACCAGAAGACCCAGGTCCTAGGTGGTGCCTGGCTCCCACTACACACCTCTGTGAGCAGCGACAAGGAGAAGGTCCGTTAGAATGGGAAACAAATGTACAAGAAAACCCAAGTTCCTGACAAAGACTAAATGTACTGGACAGGTAGAGATCAGAGGCTCCCCTGTGACTGTCACCTCAAGACATCCTTTGGACCTGGAACTGAAGCCACTTGGAAAGGTCAACCTTCAGCTGAATAATAGGTTGACCAATAAAATTATAACGCATGAGGGAGTGCTCTTTAGAACAACTCTCTCTCACAAAGAAGAGAAGGCAAAGGGCCGGGGGTAGGGGAGGGAGGACAGGGATTGGGGGTGGGGGCCTTACAGAAACCGCAACCGACGTCACAGCAATTTGTATGTACATTGTGGAGTGCTGAACTAATTCAGTGTGTGAGCTGCCTAAAACTTTTTTTGTAAGCACCCTTAAGTAAGATTACTGATTTTCAACAATGTGTCTGCGGAGTTTATAAAAAAAATCCTGATTTGGGGAAAGAATGCAGGACAAGCTGGGGTATACAGTTTTTGGCTGCCATGTGGCTGTTTCGCCAGGATATGAGTTTTATCAATGGTGTCCTGCTTTACCAATGTTAAAATCTGGTCACCTTTTAAGGCTTAAAAGAAAGAGTGTTTATTTAAAACAGATCCTGTCACACAAAATGCAAAGAAGACAACTTCTGTTAGTAGGTTCTAGCAAGCTATGAACAGAGAGTACGCATAAGAACGGCAGACAACTAAATAATCTCATGAAAAACCCTCAACCTCAAAGTGGGGAAAATGTTCATAAGGGCTTGGTAACTCCTTTTGCCCATCAGATTGGCAAAACTAAGCTGGCTAATGGTCCGTGCAGCCCATTATCAAGGTGTGAGAAAATGTAGCGTCACGTGTGGTAGGAAGTGGGAGAGGTTGGTAAACACTCAGGGAGTGGTGGGGGTCATGGCTACTTGGAAGTTGTTGAGCGCCTTCAAGTTGCTTCTGACTCGTCCAGCCCAGCCGGTGCCCAAGGCAGAGGCGCTGCGCCCTTCTCACAACCGTTGCTGTTTGGGCCCATTGTTGCAACCACTGGGTCCCTTCATCCCACCGAGGGTCTTCCTCTTATTCGTTAGCCCGCACTTGCAGTCCAGCCATTTCATTCCTAGGAAGCTGGCCTCCAGATTAGAGTTGGTAAAAATCTCACCTTCCATGCGGGAGGGCAGGTGAGATTCTCAGACAATGATCTCATGCATGTCCACTACCCACCTATCAGTGGGGACTTGGGAGTGACTACAGTGCTGAAAAGTGGTGCTGAGATAGATGAGGAAGGCAGGCCAGGAGATCTACTTCGGAATGTCAGTCGGTGAAGAACCCTATACATCACGGTGGTTCAATCCACAAACAGAAATGTGGATGGAAAAGGACTGAGCAGTGTCACCATGAGTCTAACAACACCTTCCTCAAAATGCTGGGAGTCTGGGCAGCATATTACACATGGGCACAAAATCTACCTGCATGACTGTGCCCTCCAGTAAGTAATGTTAGTGGATAAAGATTGAAGCCAAGCTAACTGTTCAACAGCTGAAGGATGGTTGGCAGTAAATGAGTCCTATGCAGAAGCCTAAAGCTTTTATTTAAAGGGTGCAAA
>NW_022103934.1:2018742-2024963 GCF_000313985.2 Echinops telfairi | reverse complement strand
TATTGTATTATCTCTCATGCTCTCAATGACTTTAATATAATGCTTATATATCTCAACCGTACAATTGTGCATTACTGAACCCGAGTAGTAGTATAAGTAGTATCAGCGGGTGGGGGCTGGCCCCTCACCCCCACAGCGCCAATTTTTTAATTTAATACTACAAATTTCATTAAGTCAGCACCCACCCATGGTGAACCCCATGGAGGTCAAGAGTAGACTTGAGTCGCCTTAATCTAAGAACAATTAGTTTTTATGATAGGGCCCTACCCAATACTCCCCCCCACCCCCCCAAGAAAGGATCCCTGAAAATATGGGTGTGATGAAGATGGTGCCCGGCTATCAGAAAGAATAGCATCTGGGGTCTTGTAGGCTTGTCTTTGACCCAGCAGCCATCTAAGTGAGGAATCAACTATGCATACCCATGGAGAAGCACACCAGTCTGTGAGATTCAAGGATTGCAAATAATAAAATCCCAATCTGAAGGGGGGGACAGGATCAGAGCTTAAATGCTGAGCACCTGGTTTGCAGAAGCCTATGGATGATAATTACTGTTCGATGCCATCAAGTCAGCTCCAACCCATAGTGACCCTGTGCACAACAAAACGAAATACCGATTGGTCCTGTGCCAGCCTCACAATCATTCCTACCCTTGAAGCCATTGCCATTGCTCGTGTGCCAGCCTCACAATCGTTCCCCTCCTTGAAGCCCTTGTTGCCGCCACAGGGTCAAGCTATCTCATTGAGGTACTTCCCCTTTTTCAGTCCCTCTCTCTTACCAAGCACGATGCCCTTCTCCAGGGTTTTGTCTCTCCTGACCACATGTCCAAAGTACGCAAGATGAAGCCTTGTCATCCTTGCCTCTAAGGAGCACTCTGACAGAGCTTCTTCCAAGACAGACTGGGGTGTCCTTTTAGTAACCCGCGATACGTTCACTGTTCTCCAGCCCCGCAATTCAAATGTCTCAATTCCTCGGTCTTCCCTATTCAATGTCCCACATCCTAAGTTCCGGTCATTGGCAGATTTCTGCAGATTTCTGTTTTCACCTTGGGCCTTGCCCCATCGGCAAACGAAGTCCTCACAGACGTTCCACTCTGAGAAAGCAGCTCCTCCTCCAGCCACATTTGAGTGCCCTCCGATGGGAGGGCCCATCCTCCAGGACTACGCACAGCAGTCTTCTGCTTCCATTCATGAGGTCTTCAGTATCTGACAATGTTGCGTCTGTAAGGTCGGTGGCTGCTTCTGAAGGGGGCAGCAGAGCCCTTGTCTGTTCTCAGTCTGGAGGCTCCACTGAAACCTGTTCACAGTGGGGGACCCTGCTGGCATTCGAAATCCCAGTGACATAGCTTCCAGCATCACAGCCACATGCAAGCCACCACAGTACCACAAACTGACAAGTGGTGGTTGGATAACTGGGAGTCCAAAATCCATTTACAGGGTTCCCCCCGTGGACTAAGCCTCCAGTAAGTCCCCTCTGACTAATCCAGGGATGTGACTAGCCTGCCTATCAGCATTGTAAAGTCTGTTCTGGCCCATGTGGTGAGATTCAAATGTATCACCTTATCATTTTATCTCTCCTTTTGGCTCTTTTTAAAGTTGTTTCCGTTTTTAATAGGTTTTGCTATCTTTTTTATTGAAGTTTTTCTCTGTTTTGTCATTGTTGATTTGCTTTTGTATCATTTTCTTTATATGAAATCCAAGATAGGTGAATCTAGAGACGGTAGCTGGATTAAGCATTATCTAGGAGCATGGCAGGGAAGGTTGGGGTGGAAATGAGCTAACGAGTATGAGAAAGATGACGTTCTGAAATTGATTGTGGTGGTGAATCTGGCACAACTCTTCTTCATTTGATTGAACTTGTATGATATGTGAAGTATATGCCAATAAAACTTTTTTAAAAAGGTAGACCTGTGTTCCATAGGGTTTTCAGTGACTCGCTTTTTGGAAGTAGATGCCAGCCCTTCCTCGCGTGTTTTCTCTGGATGGGCTCAAACCAACACAGGAAACATTCCAAGACCCCCTTGCTAGATCATTGGAGAGACCCCAATACATCCCTCACTCATTGCCATCAAGTCAATACCAACTCACGGCGACCCTATAGGACAGGGTAGAACTACCCCCGTGAGTTTCCAAGACTTACAGGAGTAGGAAAACCCATCTTTCTACCCTGGAGCGGCTGGTGGTTTTGAACAACTGACCTTTCAGATCGAAACCCAATTCGTAACCAGTAGGCCACTAGGGCACATAAGTCCCTGGGGGCTGCTAAACTAAATCTCCTTCGAGATCATTTGGGGAAGGATGGCAGACAGGCAGCAGTTTCAGGCAAGCAACAACGAAAACCAAACTGCAGGGTAGTTAAAGTCCACGCAGGAGTGGAAAACTCGCATCCTGAAACAAATGGACAACTTGGGCACTCAAACCCCTCCCAAAGTTGCTTACAGGAAACCCAGGCCTCACTGTGTGCCACCCTGCCGAGAGCGCTAAGGGGGGTTGCCTGTGAAGGACCACCTTAAGCAAGGATGATATCCCATAAACAGCAGGATCCATGGTGGAGAACTGTGCTCATATGCTATTAGCATAGCCCTGCCCATCCCAAGAAAACTCCACCCTCCTCCAATTTCAATGAATATGTATAGCCTCCATTATGTACGTTGAAATAAAAACTAACCCCCCCTAGCTTTGGTGAGATGATGGTAAACGTGGCTTAAACCAGTGGTTCTCAACCTAACTAATGCCACAACCCTTTAATATGGTTCCTCGTGTGGTGGTGACTCCCAACCGTAAAATTATTTTCGTTGCTACTTCATCACTGTCATTTTGCTACTGTTATGGGATGGAGACCCACAGGTTGAGAGATGCTGGCTTAAACCCTTGTCCTGTCAGCTGGCTTCCCCAATAAAACTTGCTCGTGTTGTAACTGCTCTCTCCTGGTCATTCTTGGTCCATAGAGGGCAAAGACCCACCTTTTGGCTGGCAGCCAAGCTGCTAACCATTTGCACCCCGCTCAGAAACTCCAACCTCGCTGCCACAGAGCTCATGCTGGCTTCTGGAGACCTGTCCCTGTGGGTTTCTGCGACGGGAACTCTTGGCTGTTAGGTGCCATCAAACGCACGGAACCAGTTCTACCCTGTCTAGAGGGGACGCTGTGAGTCTGCATCAACTCGATGGCAGTGAGTTTGTGTTTCACTAAACAGAATATTTAGCAAAATGAGAGACAGCCAGGATGCCTCAACGTTCCAAACTGCAGGGGGGTAGGGTGTTTATGGGGTGAAATAAGCAAATGGAAGTGTGCTTACATGCACAGAGGAAGGTTGTTGGTAGGTGCCTGTCGAGTCAGCTCCGACCCCTGTCGATCCTCTGCACACCCTTACAAAAGGCCCTGGGCCATCCACACAATAGTTCATAATGCCGGACGCCATTGATACAGAGCCTGTGTGCATCCATCGCCCAGAATGTGATCGCTTCCTGCCATCGAGTCAGTTCCTGCTCACAGCAGCCCTCCTGGACAGGGTGGACATGCTCCGGTGGGTTTCGGAGACTGTCGCTCATGACAGGAGTAAAAAGCCTCATCTTTCTTCCGAGGAGCGCCTGGTGGTTTCACATTGCCCCTCGAGATGTGCAGCCCGACGGAACCATCAGGCCACTAAGGGTCCCTGTGAACCACACAGGACTCCACCATCAAGGGTGAACCGTAAACGTGGAGAAGGCTCACTTCCAGGATTCCAGTTACTGTAGGACAGAAATACAAAATCACTCTGGAACATCAGTCATCCTCGCCACCTGCACAATCCATGGAGAGATGGTGCAACTTAAGAGAAGTGGGACATTTGCATCATCGCAAAGTTTCTCTCCCTTAAGTACTTACTCATTTAAAAAGCTGGGGGTGGGGGGCGGACAGTAATCATCGTTTGTTTAGACACCACCTTTAGCAAATGAAGGTTAATGTCACATGTGGTCCACAGCCTCTGGGATGGCACCTAATGAGTCCCACATCCTGGTGTTTACGTCTTGTATAATTCCCCCCACCCCATGAAGTCAGGTGGTGGGATACAACTTCGAGAATTAGATTGCAACCTTCCGTCCTGCTTTCTCACCTGTTCTCTGGTAAAGATTGGCAGTCATGTCCACTGCCTTAGGGAGAAGTCTCTAGCCAGCAGCCAGTAGGAGACAGCCACTCGGTTCAGCGTCTCACAAGGTACTGACTCCACCAGCAACGCCCCCTGGAGACAAACGCCTCCTGCTACACTGTCTGGACTTCGGATTCACAGAAACGGAGATAAAAACATGCCTCCATTAAGTTGTGGGCGATCTGTGATTCAGCCGTCTGTACCCAATGCAATTAGTGGCACATTTCCAAGTCCTCTGCGGCTTGATAGTGAGGCAGACTAGCAAAAGAAACTCCTTTGGGGGGTTAGCTGCTGAGTGACTTGCCCGTTCCTCCCTCCCAGCTCAGAACGTTGACCTGCCGGTTCTCCCTCCCCTCATGGGAAAGTCTCTGCGGGTGATTAATTTTAGAATGTATGCCCACATTCCCAGGTTCTGGACACTACAATGAATTTAGACTATTCTTCAGTATTGTTCCTTTTGATGTCATCTGAATGGCGTAGTTCAATCTTGTCATGATAACCAAGATGTTATAATCACTTTTAGGATTGTTTCTTTTATGATAATCTTGTTATGGCAACCGGATGTTATAATCAATTTTGCTTCTTTTAGGATATGGAATGTACTTTGTAATACATGCTTGCTCTTCTTAAAGTTACATTAATCCATGAATTTTACTTTCTGCTTTTGTTCACACTTGCTTGAATCCTCGACAGGTCATATATGAATTTGGGGCCTTTTACAATGGAATGAGAAATCCACTCAGGGCTGCTATGAGGGGAAACGTCTTTAGTTTCTCGGTAGCCCCGCTCGCTGAATAAAGACTCTTCTAAATTTCAAGACATTATAGTGGCTGTCCTTTATCTGAACCCGCAACAATAGCATGCCCCCAGAGAGACCTGTAGCCTTGGGCATCCTTCCCAATGATGCATAACTCCAGCCAGTTGAGAGGAACTAAACACGCACATGCAGATGACAGCAGACTAGGAGAGACAGTCAAACGTTCCACAGACATGAAAGACAAAGAAGGGCCACATACTGGCACACGGAGGCTTAACAGTTAGTGCCTAGAACAGTGGGGATCTGAGCAACCACTACCAGCCACCCTCCCACACCTCGCCAAAGAGAAGCCGTTCCAGCCTAGACATTAGGGGTGAATTCATGAAGTGTTTCACCAGTGTGGCAGGCAAATGATGATAGAAATGCCGAAATGGCCCTTGACAGAAAAGAAAAATATATACACCTCACTTCTGTTCTAGACCCTAGCACAGGTTCCCTAACATTTGACTGAACACCTCCTTTTCAGAAGAAAAGAAATGGACTCCGGAACCCCCTAAAAAAAACAGCTGCCCATGACCAATCCAGGATGAAATGTAGGTATCTGCTTCTGCTGCGCCCTGGATCGTTTCAAGGGGGCTTCGGAAAGCAGTGGATTCTAGAAGCTAAAAAGAACATCAGGGGAAAATCTGAGGAAATACAGTGGGGTGGGGGGAGGAGAAAAGTCTGCCATTTAGCTAATAATATTCTAGCAAGGCAGGAGATCTAGCAAGGCAGGAGAAAGATGAAGCTGTCTACTCCCAGGAAATTGGACAGTTTCAGAATCCTAAAGGGGCAGTTCTACTATATCTTTCTTTCAGGTCCCTGAGTTGGAATCAACTCAATGGCAATTAAAAAATACGTATGCCAACGTTGACTTCTTAGTTTTGATTCTTATTCTTTGGCAGGGTTTCTCAACCCTTGCAGCACTGGAAATTTGGGGCTGTATCAATACTTTTGTGTGTGTGCAGTGCCGTGTAGTCTGGGTTGTGTACCCAGCATCTTTGTCTTCTACCCTTTAGATTCCAGTAGCATCATCCCAACCCCAGTTTGTGAAAACAGAAATGTATGAAGACATTACCAAATGTCTCCTGGGGGTCAAAATTGCTCTGGTTGAAGTTGCACTTGGAACTATTTGTATGGTGTTACCGTCCAGTGGTGTGGACCTGAAGAAAAGGAGTGGCCAGTGGACTGATGATCCAAATACAAATTGTATTTCCGAAGTACAGCTTTATATACAAAGAGGCAAGGGTGCATAGCATGCACGGTGTAACAATAACATCGTGATGAAATTACTGTAAGCAC
>NW_022103934.1:2014142-2017186 GCF_000313985.2 Echinops telfairi | reverse complement strand
TATATATATATATATACACACACACACACACACACAAGGAAGCAGATGGACTTTGAGCCTCTACTTAAATCTTACCTAAACACAATGGTTTGTTCTAATAAAATGGCACTGTAGGATACTCACCTTCCAGACACAATCACTGAAGACAAAATGGGTGCATAAGCAAAAGTGGTGAAGAAAGTGGATGGTGCCTGGCTATTAAAAGATATAGCATGTGGGGTCTTAAAGGCTTTAGAGGCCATCTAGCAGGGAAGCAACAAAGCCTACAGGGAAGAAGCATATCAGCCTATGTGATCATGAAGTGATGAAGGGAATAGGTATCAGAAGTTCAAAAACTAACAATCAAATTGATTAGAAGGAACATGGAAAAATGGAGACCCCAAACCCACCTGAAAGATGATTGGGCAGTCCCTCACAGAAGGGCCACATGGAAGGGATGATAAATCCAGGGTGCAGTATAGCATTGATGAAACACATAACTATCCTCTAGTTCTTTAATATTTCCTCCCCTTACTATTATGGTCTTTGTTTTACCTCATTAATCTTGTTAGACATGCATATGTTAATGTGTATAATTATGATGCATGAAAGCCAAGACAGTAAGCCTTCAGAAACAGTAACCAGTAACGGGAGTAATGATTCCCTGAGGATATGGGGAGGTGGGGAAGGTGGGGGGACAATGGGAGCTGATAGCAAGGATGACCATATAACCCCACTCAAGGGGAATGAATAACAGAATTTTAGGTGAATGGATATATTGGATGTATATATTGGCAAAGCAACAGCAACAACAATAATATATAATAAGATTAATAAGGGTTCCTGAGGGGGGGGAAGGGGATAGGGGGAGCTGATATCAAAGTGTTCAAGAAGAAATAAAAAGGTTTGGAAACTGAGTGTGATGATAATTGTACAATTATGCTTGATCTAATTGAATTATGGAATGTTATAATATCTGTAAGAGCACCCAATAAAATGATTAACAATGTTTTTAAGCTCTGGTTTAAAGACATGATGTAAAATACCAACAGAAGGGAAAGCCGGGTGAAGGTATATATGCGCACTCTGTACTATTAATAAAACTCCGCCCCAAATCTAAAATCCTAACAAACAAAACAACTCCAACACATATTTACTATGCTAGCCCTGGTGGCATAGTGGTTACGCAGTGGGCCGCAATCCGCAAGATCGCAGTTCGAAACCACCAGTTATCCCATGGGAGAAAGATGGGGCTTTCTACTCCCCTAAACGGTTATAGTCTCGGAAACTCACAGGGCCAGTTCTCCTGCCTGACCCAGTCGCTATGAGTCAACATCGACTTGATGGCACTGTTTGAACTTTTCGAATCTGAGCATGTGCTTACAAAAATCCAAATGGTATATTAAAAAGGAAGCCCCTTCTATCTTCCTTCACTACCATCATTGGTGGCCATCATTAACATATTGGAATGAATCCATGCCTTTTCTGTGACATTAACTTAAGAGGTTTTGCATAATCGAGATATGGTTAGGTGCTGCCAGGTCGGTTCTGACTCCGCAATCCTACGTACACCTGAAGGACACGCTGCCCAGCTGGGCACTGTGCTCACAGTCGTTGCTGTCTGAGCTCCCTGTCACAGCAACTGGGTCAGTCCATCTTAAGGGACTTCCTCTGTTTTGCTGGCCCTCTGTTTAACCAAACATGTTGTCCCCCAGGGACTGGTCTATCCTGATGACATGTCAAAAAGTACAAGTGCCAAAGTCTCTCCATCCTCACTTCTAAAGAGGAAGGGCTGTACTTGCTCAGTGAAGGTTTCTTCATTCTTCCCGCAGTCCGTGGTACCTTCAACGCTAGCCTTTGCTAACACTGCAAGTCAAAGGCAGCACGCATGGTCTTCTTTATTCGTCGTCTAGTGTTTGCATGCACAGGAGGGGATTGCAATGGCCAGAGCCTGGATCAGGTGCACCTTAGATTTCAAGGAACATCTTGCGTTTCAGCACTTTAAAGAGGTCTTGTGCCGCAGATTTGCCCAATGGCGGTGTCATTTGATTTAGTGACTGCTGCTTCCATGAGTGTTCCTTGTGGATCCGAGTGAAAGGCACTCCCTGACAACGTGAATTGTTTCTCCATCAGGCATGAGGTTACCTTTGGGTCCAGTCATGAGGCTCTTTGCAGTGTAGTCCACACTGAAGGCTGTAGTGCGTGGTCTTCATCAGTAGGTGCTTCAAGTCCTCTCCCCGCGAGGAAGCTTGTGTCATCTGTATCACACATTATGATACCACATTCTTTTTCATCTAGTGCAACTTCTCAGATGATTTGCTTAGCATACAGAACGCGGAAGTATGGTGAATGGGTACAACTCTAGCCCACACCTTTCCTGATGGTCAACCAAGCAGTATCCCCTTATTTTTGTCCAAAATGACTCTTTGGTTATGTAATCAAGTTTTCTGGAATTACCATTTTGGGGCAATATTATCCATAATTTATGATCCATGCAGTCAAATACCCTTCCAGAGTCATAAAATACAATCGCCTTTCTGGCGTTCTCCGCTTTCAGCCAAGATCTAGCTAAACTTCAGCAATGATAGCCGTCATTCCACATCCTCTTCTGATTCCAGCTTGAAATTTCAGCAGTTCCTTTTCTTTTTTCTTTTTTTTTTTTGGGGGGGTAGCAGTTATTTCATTTCTGAATACACTAGACAAAAAGCAAGACTTCCCAAAAGCTAGAGACAAAAAAAAGTGAGTTCTTTTTCGATGTACTGCTGAAGCCATTTAAAAATTATCCTTAAAATAGAGGAAAGAGCTAGGAGGAAAATGCATTTATAGAGGTCTAAATAAAGACATGCACATGTGTAAATATATTTATATATAAGGGTGTGGAAATGGATCTATGTGCATATATGTATAGGTTTAGTATTAAGGTAGCAGATGGACATTGGGCCTCCACTCAAGTACTGCCTCAACGCAAGAATACTTTGTTCTATTAAACTGGCATTTCATGATGCTCATCTTCCCAACACAATTGCTGAAGACAAAGCGTGTGCATAAGCAAATGACGTGAAGAA
>NW_022103934.1:2004508-2013814 GCF_000313985.2 Echinops telfairi | reverse complement strand
ATGGCCACGCAGGGTCCAAACTGAAGCAAACGGCAAGAATCTCTTTGTCCTTTTATACACTTAAAACCAGTGAGGAGAGGGGTGTGTGTGTAAGGAATGGGGAAGGGTGTCTGCACAAGATAACAGGATGGGGGCAGTTTGTAAGGTCACAGTGGCTTATTTTTACAACTTACTTCTCATCTGCTAGAGATAACAGTTTTACTTTTACGACTTACTTCTCATCTGCTAGAGATAACATAGTTTTACTTTTATGACTTGCTTTTTCTAAAACAACATTTTCTTCTTAAGGTGGGGGATGACCTTTAAACTCTTCAAAATGGGGTAGCTTAAGTCAAGCTCTTTTATCTTATTGAGCCTTAGCAGTGCGGAGTGGAGGCCCAAAGCCTATCTGTAGGCAATTGGACATCCCCTTACAGAAGGGTCACGGGGAGGAGACAAACCAGTCAGGGTGCAGGTTAGCAACAATGAAACATACAACTTATTGGCAGGGAGTAGGCCCTATTTAGGGTGGGATAGACTATAGAGTCTGATTGCTCTAGATGGCTGATGCCTTCAGCGAAATAACCGTTAAGCAGCTGACCTTCAAGTGTAAGACATTGGCCATGTGTTAACAAGCAGTATCTTAGGTTTGGCATATAATATGGGGGGACAACCTGGGGAAAAAACCTTTCTGTATCCCACAATTAATGATATTAATTTTTTTGCCATATTGTATTTAATCACCTTCCCCTGGAATGGGCACAAACATCTTTTCCCATAGCAAAATAGCTTTCTTATTTGTCAGAGTAAACCAGCCTCTGACAACCGCGGGGTCTATAGGCACAATTGTGCCGTGATAATATGTAAATGTAAAGTCATAGACGATAGGAGAGAAAGTAAAACAAAGGAGTCAAACACATTTCGTAGTAGCATGCTCACCTCCGGGCCGGCCATGATCTCAGCAGCCAGGTCCATTCATAGAGAAAATATATTTCTAACCAAGGCTTATATATATTTAGGGGGTATGCAAGCCCCTCTGATTACAGGTAACCACATATATAACAGCAAGAAGCTGTCCAATAGGCATACGGGTAACAGGAAGGGGATAAACTAGGGGTGTACACATAATAGAAAAGGGAGGGAGTAGAGCAGTGGTTCTCAACCTGTGGGTCGCAATCCCTTTCGGGGTCAAACGACCCTTTCACAGAGGTCACCTAAGACCATCAGAAAACATATTTCTGAGGGTCTTAGGAATTGAGACACCGCTCCTCCATCCACCTCCAAAGGGGTCCACCCACATGCAGAAACACCCACATACGAGTACCTGGTATGAAGACTGTTACCCATGCTACACCACGCTTCAAGAAAAAATTTCGGAGGGAGCGGGGAGGGAGGGGAAATAATGAGGAGCTGATGCCAGGGGATTAGGTGGAGAGCAAATGTTTTGAGAATGATGAGGGCAATGAATGTACAAATGTGCTTTACACAATTGGTGTATGTATGGATTGTGATAAGAGTTGTATGCGTCTCTAATAAAATGATTAAAAAAATACCAAGAATGTTACACAGAAAATTAATATAGTTGTCATTAATAAGCTGTATATTTGCAAACATTTGAATTGTCAAAAGTTGCATGATAGGTAATATTTACAACAATGACAAAGATAGTGTCTCAACTGATACTACTTACATATAAAAAGAAAAATTTCTTTTGTCATTAGAAATAAATATTTCACAATATATAATGACATATTGTTTTTGTGATTCACCACTATGCTTTCATGATGTTCAATTTGTAACAATGGAAATACATCCTGCATATATTTACATTACGATTCATAACAGCAGCAAAATGACAGTGATGAAGTAGCAATGAAAATAATTTGTTATGGTTGAGGGGAGGGGTCACCACAACATGAGGAACTGTATTAAAGAGTCGCAGTATTAGGAAGGTTGAGGACCACTGGACTAGAAGTACACGCGAGACAAGATGGGCGGGTGCTAGATTCAAGATGACAGCCTAACCTTGGTCGTCCTTGAATAGGCTTGACCTTGCCTCTTGCCTCCAGAAGCAATCCACTATCCTTATCAGCAGGAAGTGGGCCCCACCTAGGGTGGGACAGACAACAGTGTCTGATTGCTCCAGATCCGGGGTGTCAAACTGACAGCCTGTGGGCTGTATGCGGCCCCCACGATAATTTTTTGTGGCCCGAGATGCTCTGAGATAAAGTGTAATGAGGGAATGGAGTGTACGGTATTGCCTTGATCTCCCCTAAGCGCTATTTTCTTCATAACAATTTTTTCTATTTTCATTTTATTTCAGAGCATCTCAGGCAGCAAAAAAATTACCTGGGAGGGGGGGCTGCCAGTTTGACATCCCTGCTCTAAATGGTTGATGCCCTCAAGCAGGGAGATAACCTTTAAGCAACTGATCTCCCTTGTGTTGTAAGCAGAGTCCTAGGTTTGGGGGGTGGGCAAGGGGAAAGGGCCGGAAGGGGGTGGGGGTGTCGAGACAACCTGGGAAAAACCTTTCGGTATCCCACACTTATTTCTTGGCATAGACCAGTGAGTGCTTACCGGGTTGCATATTCTAATACTCTACTGTTCAGCAACGTTTTTTTCTCCTTTTTCTTTATATCATTGGTCTCTTTCCATACAAGAGATCTGTTATCAGCTCTTACTTCGTGTTGTTTATCGACTGCTTTTGCTTGACACATACTGTAATTGCTCTGCTGTACTTGACCCCACCCCCGCCCCAGCATCATTTAAACGGGTGAGGTATGCAGTATTTCTTACACTCATTTTGCAGATGGGGAAACTGAAATGCCAAGATTTGCTCAAGGTCATAGCAAGTGCTGCAGTAAAGCTTTGAACCCAGCGTGTTCTTAACCTCCCACATCTTGCCTCTCGTTTGTTGTCCACATGTCTCTCTGTGTGTTCATGTCGTTCAGCTTCTTTTTTTTTTTTTTTGCATTTTTTTTTTTTAATGGTCGTAGCTGTAGATGAACAGTCAATGAACGCTTTCTTTGGGGAGTAGGTGTGTGGGTTCAGCAGCTTCCAAATAAAAGGGGCTGAGTTAGGTTTTGAGCAGCTGGAGGAAACAGGTGGGAAGAGGGAGAATGAAGGAACCAAATTTAGGCTCCTGGGTTCTGGTGACTCCTCACCGAGGCAACTTCGTTGCTAAGGCAACTTTGTTGCTCTGGCAACGGAGAGGCAGCGCTGCCTCTCCCAAGTACCTCACCGGCCACCATCAGCCCCGCCCCTCGCCAGACACTTCCGCATTGGGAGGCACAGAGCGGTTGCGCAGCTTCAGGATTGGCTTAGGAAGGCGGGAATTGCCACCGCGGTAGCCAAACAGTAAGCTCCTTCCTGCCGGGGTGGGTTGTGCGGCAAAGGACGCCCCGGAGGGGTCGGGACGTCTTCGGAACTCTCCTCTGGGCGTTGAGAAAGGCGGGCTTTGGTCCTTTCTCCGCCTCTAAGGAGCCGAGGGGGCGGGAACGAGCGAGGCCAACCAAGGGCGGGGCCCAGGTAAACCATGGGAGGACCCGCCCACCTTCGCTTTAGACCAATAGAAAGCAAAGGAGCGAGTGCCGACGGTTGGGGTGTCCAATGAGCGTTGCCGCTCGGTTCCAGGGCGGGGCGCTCCAAGCCAATCGGGGGCGGCGGCGGGCGGGCGCGGGAGCCGGGGCGGAGCGGCGGGGGCGGAGCGGGCGCTGCGGCAGGAGGGAAGATGGCGGACGAGGAGAAGCTGCCGCCCGGCTGGGAGAAGCGCATGAGCCGCAGCTCAGGTGCCGCGGGGGTCGGGGCTGGAGTGGGGGCTCGCGGGCCCAGAGAAGCAGGGCTCGAGCTCGCCTTTGGGGCGCAGCGCCGTCGCCTCTTTGCCTCGGGGGTCCTGGCGTCTCCGTGTCGTTCCCGATAAACGGCCCGGCCCACCGCGTGGGAGCCCTGAGCCTCTGGAGCGAGAACGCGAGGGGCGGGGGGGAACTGATGCGCCGCGGTTTTAGGGAGGCTCAGTGCGCTGCAGGGCGGGTGAGAGACGGGTGAGCGCGCAGGCTCTGGCCGGGTGCCCCAGGCCTTGCCCGCCCGGCGGATCCTCCCTGCCTTATGCGGCTCAGGCCTCCTGGGGACGCCCCTGCACCCCGCCGGGCCCGGGCGCATCCTTGGGGGATCGGCCCAACCTGCTCGGAATGTGGCCCCGAAGTGTTCCCTGGCTCAGAGCCCTCCAGCCCCGGCGTCCACACCTAAGACTGCGTCTGGGACCCCAGTTATCCCGCATGAGACTGACCCCTGTGTCCTGGGCTAGATTTGAAGGTGTCTCCCAACAATAGGCCACGTCTGAGTCCGCTTCCGTCGCACTGCCAAGCATTTAAATGTGTTCGAGTGGCCACAGTCGTGGGAGGGAGGGAGTCATGACCCCCATATTGCAGATGGGCAAACTGAGCCTTCCCACAAAGCTTCAAGGAGCTCCTCTGAGGTTGAGTTCAGGGATTGGGGACCGAGCTCCAGAGCCCCCTGCCCACACTCCTTCAGGGAGCCATGTCATCTAGCACTGCTCGGTAATAATTCCCGTTGGCTGCGTCCTTACTGTGTGTCTGGCACCCTGGGGAGCTTCTGCATGAGTCCTCAGCACTCCCCGTGAACCCCACGGGTCCTTCTTTCACCCCAACCTTCCAGAGAAGAAAACTGAGGTTCAGGGAGCCAGTCCCCATTGCCACGGCTTCAGAGTCGTCAGTGCCTAACCGGATTCATCCTTGACCCAGGCTCTTGGCCACCCCAGCCCTTCACCTAAACCTGCTGCAGAAACCTCATGCCCCGCCCACCTCTGCCACCTCATTCTGGCATTTTCTGCCCACTGAACCGCTCCACGGGACGGACACCCAGCCGGACCTAAGTGTGTGCCTGGGACAGAGGAAACAGGAAACATCGCTGCTGTTCCCAAAGATGGGGAAGCTAAGGCCTCAGTTCTGTCCTCTAGAAAAGGAAATGATTGCGGTCACACTTTAACGAAAAAGTGATGGCAGTAACTTCATTGAGTTTTTGGTGGAAGTCAGTCAGTGTGCTTCCCAGTGGACAACTTCCACCCAAAGTGTTCGGTGACATCCGTTGCATTTGCTACACTGTGTCCGGATTCTCTTCCATTGTGTTCTGTTTGTTCCCTCTCCAGCACAGAGTCCCTGGCCGTGTAGTGGTTACAAGTGGGGCTGCACGCTCCAAGGTCAGCAGTCCCAAACCACCAGCGGCTCCAGGGGAGAAAGAGGGACTCTCTACTCCCTTCAAGAGTGACAGGCTTGGAAACCCACAGGGTAGTTCTTCCCTGCCCTGTCTATCAGTCACTATGAGTCAGTTGATTCGTTGGCAGCCAGTTTGTTTTTGGTGTATGAGTGAGGCAGAGCTGGATTTGTCCCCAGGTCTGCTCTGCACATCCCAGCTTGGCTCTAGTGATCTTTCTCCGTGCAGTTCTCAGTGAGCGAAACCTTCTCATTTGCTGGTATAGTACCTGGCTCCCTAAGGGCAGGGCCTGTGGCACTCAATGGGCACAAGGCAGGATGGGTCGATTGAGGCCTTGTCTTATCCGGAGAAGGGCCCACACAGCGCCAGTTGAATGATTCTCGTCTCCTACCCCTCCAGGCCGGGTGTACTACTTCAATCACATCACCAATGCCAGCCAGTGGGAGCGGCCCAGTGGCAACAGCAGTGGTGGCAGCAAGAACGGGCAGGGGGAGCCCACCAGGGTCCGCTGCTCCCACCTGCTGGTCAAGCACAGCCAGTCTCGGCGGCCCTCGTCCTGGCGGCAGGAGAAGATCACTCGCAGCAAGGAGGAGGCTCTGGAGCTGATCAACGGTAAGCAAGGCTGGGGCAAGGGTCTCCGGGTGGGGTCCTCAGCTCTTGGTGGAAATCAGAGGGCCCCTGCATCATCCTGCAGTGGGTCAGCCGGCTCGGAGGGCCAGGTGGGTAACGGGAACCTGGCCCACATCACGGCCACCTCTCCCTCTTCACTCCGTCGCCGTTCCTTGGGTGAGTCCAGGTCCGGGTGGGAGGACCCAAGCCCAGAGGCTGGCAGATCTATGCTGATTGAGTAGCTATAGGCTGCCAGCTCTGCCACCTTGAGGACTTGGGTTCGCTTCCTGGGAATCGTTTTTCTTTACCTCTGAAATGGGCATCAGAACACCCTGTGTCCGAGGGGCAGTGTGAAAACTCAGGAGAGAGGCTGTGCCAGGCGCGCAGTCAGCCCTCGGTCTCAGTTCCTCGGTTTCTGTCAGATGACTCAACAAGCGAGGCAAGCACAGGCTTACTTGTGCTTACTGAGGCATCTGTAGTGACTGATTCCACTTTGGTTTTTGCACCACATCGGAGATTCTGCTTTAGTCTTGCTCCCAACCCCAGAGCGCTTGCCTGCAGAATTCAAGCCGATTTTCAGCCCCCCTGTCCTGGACACAGTTGGAGTACCCAGTAAGCCCTTTGTTCATCGGGTAACCCGCCCCTGGCTATTGTTGATGGCAGCATTAGGCAGGGTCCTGGGGCACAACTGTCAGTGGGTCTGGAGGACACCTGGAAGTCCCGGGTGGCATTGAATTCTGACCCAAAGGAGGAGGTGCTGCTCTGCACCACTCCGTGCGTCCTTCACCTTCCAGAAGAGGGGTCCCCAAACATTTTCTTACCAGGCCAGATAGTGATCGGGGTAGATTTTGCAGGCCATGGGGTCTCTGTCCCAGTTGCTCAGCTCTCTCGTTTGAGTGAAAAGGCAGCAGACTGACAATATGGTGACAATAAAACTTGATTTACAAAAATTAGGCAGGATTGAGCTCAGAGCCATAGTTGTTGAACCTTGAACTAGAGTAGTCCTTGACAGCTTCTGCTGCCTCGCTGTGGCTGTCACCACTTAAATTCATGCACCGTAAGCAGTCCTCAAAAGTCGGTCCCTGCATCTCACCAGCCACCCTCCACACCAGCTCCAAAACCAAACTGCCTGCCCTCACGGGCCCTAGAGGAGAGAGCCGCGCTGCCCCTGTGGGCTTTCAAGACGGACTAGGCAGGAGCAGAGGGCCTCATTTTTCTCCCTCGGAGCAGCTGGTTTCGAATTGCCGACCTTGCAGTTAGCAGCCCCGCAACGGGTAACCCAGCCCGTCGCCAGGGCTCCTTCCCTCAGGACCAGCACGGGTATAAAGTATTCTGTCCCCGCAGGAGGCTCTGTCAAACAGTGCTGGCCTAGGTCGCAGGTCAGCTCATCCTCCACTCAACCTCTTCTGCCACAAGCCCGCAGGACCTCCCCACATCCAGACAGCCCGGGTTTCATCTGGCCCCACAGGTCTTGGCTGTGGCTGGACAGATTGCTTACCATCACTGAGCCTGTCTTTTTCACCAGGAAAACTAGGAGTATAACCCGAGGCCCCGCCGCATAGGCAGTTGAGGACTTCATACAATGATGCGTGAACAGCCCCTGGCCTCTAGTGACCTCACCAGTGGTCATCATCACCCCGTTGGCAAAGCATCAGTGCGGTTCCAGTCCAGAGCTCTCTGTCACATGCTCGTGTGTGTACCCACGAGTGCAGCATATGGGCGCCCGTGAGCTTCTTAGGACTTAAGCCACGGTGTAGAGAGGAGCCCAGTTCTTGGAGAAAACCTTAAAGGTAGATGAAAGAGCTTGGCTCTGGGCGTGCAGGGCCCGGCTCTCTCTCCTCACTTTCCCACCGCCCACCCTGAAGCCTGGCCTGTAGTCAGCTCTCAGAACACAAACCAGTAGCAAGCCGAGGGGTTCCCGACAGAAGAAAACAAGCCTATAGGTGACTAATTCCATTTAAATTCATTCCCATCAAATAACCCCAAAAATTCAGCTCCTCAGTCCCGCCAGCCACCCTCAAGACCAGCAACGGCCACAGTAGAGGAGCCTGGGGAAAGCCATACAGGGGTGAGATGGCAAAGGCAGGTCCTGGCCAGACTTAGCAGGGCTTCAGGTCACTTCCCACAGGCCTCGGGGGAACTGCGGGCATGTGGGACCGGGAGAGCGTCCCGGCGGTGGCTGTGGCAGTGCCTGCTGGAGGAAGAACGCTGGCTGGTGGGGTCAGACCACTAGGGTCGCAGGGCTGGCTGTCTGGGCGAGAGGAGGAAGCAGGTGGAGAAAGCCCAGAGGGAGTCACAAGATGACCTTAGGGTCTTCCCCATTCTGGGGTGCCCCTTGCTGAGACCTGTGGACCTTGTAGGAGTGCACAAAAGGGCACTTGTGGGTAGTTTAGCGGCAGGAGGTGCCCTCAGTGGTCGAGACAGGGTGGAAGAGTGGGCGGCTGGGGATGAAGAAGAGGGGACGGAGTAAGCAGGCTCTTGCAGGAAAGCCATGGGATGGCCAAGGAGTGGCCAGTGCGGGTGATGGCGCGAAGGACCTGGAGGTCCTTAGAGTGGGACGGCTGGGCCCTCGGGCTGAGCCTGAGGTGTGCCAACTCACGAGTGGCAGCAGGACCCAGGGCAAGGACCAGGTAGTTGTAGCTAAAGGGGCTGAGGCTCAAACTGGGTGGGGCTGTGGGATGGAGAAGGGGGCAGACTCAGAAGGACTAAGTAATGGGTTAGGTGGGCAGGGGCAGGGGAATTCAGAAGGTAGGCTAGGTCAGTCACCAGCTGGATTTCAGTGCCCGTCTTCTGTGTGACCTCTAGTGAGTGTGTCTGTCTCTCAGTTGGCCCATCTGTAGAAATGGAGGCTGGGGTGCCCAGAGCAAGGTGCTCAGCAGGGCGATGGGTACAGTGTCTGGTGCAACACAGCCCTGCCCACGCTCAGGCCTCAGGTGTGTGTGGCCGAGGGAGCTGCCAACAGGACAAGGTGGAGGCTCAAGGGCACCCCTGGCTGTATTCCCCGCCACAGGGAGAGCTCTAGGCAGGGAGCCAGGCATGACGAGCTCAGCATGGAGCCCCTCTGGTGACCTTGGGCCCTTGACCTCCCTCCCTGGGCCTTCGGACCTTCCAGTCTTGAGATGGCCCCACCAGGTGTACTCAGTGTGATGTCAGCAAGCTCTGGGCCTCTGGACCTTGCTCTTCCTTCTCCAGAAGTGGACTGTCCCGCACCTGGGCTCCTTCCAGGTGGCCAGGAGATGGTGGCATGGGCCTGATACTCCCCACCACCAGTTAGCTGCTGCTCCCCTCTGCTCCCAGGGGACAGACTGCCCACAGCAGCAAGCGCCAGCGCCTCCCGCTTTCTGCTGAGACTCCTGTTTCCCGACCGCGCTTCCTCTGCAGTTGCTGGGCCTTGGCCAGAGTCTGCCAGGATCCCAGGGCTGACTGGGTGTCATTGCCGGTGTCCTTGTCTAAGGAGGCCAGGCTGTTGAGAAGTTAGTTCCATTTCCC
>NW_022103934.1:1983475-2004408 GCF_000313985.2 Echinops telfairi | reverse complement strand
CCCAACATGCCCAGGACTTCAGGAGCAATGAGCTCTTCCGGCCAGGTGTCCTGGGTTGGGGGTGCCCCTCCAGGCTGGCTGGCTCTACAGTCCTGGGCTGCTGCTGGTGTGGGGTTTTTTGGGACACCTTTTTTCCTGGAGAGTCAGTCACCTTCGCCAGTGATGCCTGGGTGACTGTGGGCTGGAAGTACCTGTGCTCACTCGGTGAGCAGGGCCAGGACTTGGTCCTTACTTGAGGTCCAGGGCCACCCGTTTTTACCCTGGCTCGTCCTTGCCGCTGCCAACCTGTGCTGGGCAGGGCCTGCTCTATACTAGGCATGGTTCCAGGTAGAACTCGTTGACTCTGAGGTCAGACTTGGTACTGCACCGCTTTACAAGCTTGGCAAGTGAGGCTGAGAGAGGCAGAGCTTCTGCCAGGGTCACAGCACAGGAGTGGCATCAGTGCAGCCTGAGCCCAGCAATTGGTGGCCTGCCCCTCAGCCTCCAAGGGTCACTGAACAGGTTGGTTTGGGGTCTGTCGGCAAAGGCAGACAGGAGCTGTGAAATGCCCCAGCACTCCAGGCTGAGAACCCTGGAGAGGCTGCCGTGGGTCCATGTGGTTCCCGGGTTCCCTCCGAGGACAGGCTGTGGCCCCCAGAAGGAAGGACTGTGGGTGTTAGCTCTCCTCTCCCTCATAGCATTGGGATTTGAGGATCACCCCGGAAGCCGTGTGGCTCTGGCATGTCTGTGGCCTGTTTCTGTCCTTCGCTCATGAGCTCCACCGACGGCACAGAGCACCCCTGTTGTCCCTCAGTAACAAAGCCCACTGAGCCCGGCCAGGCCTGCCCTCGCCATGGAGATAGCAGTGCCCATAAGAGGCCCTTGGGCAGTTGGGGCTTGGGGGAAGGCTCTGGTGAGAGAGGCCAGGCAGGAAGAGCGGCAGGAGCCGGGAGGAGCAGAGAATGAGCTGAGGGCACGCACAGGGGGGTGTGCATGTTCCCAACATCCTGACTGGCCAGTGTTGGAGAGAAGCTGGGAGCTGTTTTGTTAAAAATCACTTCAGGGCGTCAGAAGGATAGGGCTGGGTAGGACTCCCTCACTGGCCAAGTGGACTATCAGTTGGGCCTGTCTGGCACAGGGAGCCCCTGGGCAGCCCAGGGGATTAGGGGCGTGGGGGTGGGGGGATCCTGCCCAGTGCAGCATTGCAGGCAGAAGCCACTGCAGTGAGCCGACTCCATGATGAGCAGACCAGACGGAGAAGTCCGTGTAGCAGGGGAGTGGTGACCGGAATTGACGTTTGTTACGGGCTCACTGTGCTGCCAACAGACCTTTGGTGGGTGTGCCTGGGGGGCCTGCTGGCCAGAAGCAAAGGGATGATAAGACAGGTAGGGGTGACAAGCACACAGTTCAGGTGGGGGTAATAGGTAGGCCCTGCGTCCTGACCACGTGGATCAGATTTCAGGATAGTATCTGGTGCCAGCTGCATGGGCACCGGCTCCACCACGGGCCCTGGAAGATGGACCAAGGTGACATTCGCTCACAGTGACATTTAGGCCAGGTCAGTGTTAGACCCCCCCGCCCCACCTCACCCCCAGTCTCTTAGCAAAAGTAAGTGGGCGTAACCATTGGTGTGTCCTTGTGGCCCTTGGTGGGTGCCAGGCTGGCGTGTGAGTGGCACTTCCACTGGGTGGGCCAGGTAGGTGGGTGCCAGGAGCCTCTGGCAGAGGTGACTCGGGTGATGCAAAGATCCCTCCAGGCTGAGCCTCACCTGTGGAGAGGAGCTGCACAGTCTAGGGTGGAGTCCTGCACAGAAGGCCCTCAGAGAGGCTGGGAGGCCCCTCTCTGGCCCTGGAGCCTGCGCAGTGGCTGTGCTGTGGGGACAAGTTGGAGACTGGTGGGACAACGGGTCTTCTACTTCTCAGCCCTGCTTCCTTCTCTCTTCCAAGGAGGGCGCTGGTGGTGGTGGTGGTGGTGGTGGGTGTCTGTTGCACGGGCAGGGAGAAGGTGCTAGTGGATGTGTGTTATGTGTTTGGGTGCTGTGTCGTGGGTGAATGTGTGAGCCCGGACTCGTTGGGGTGGGGGGTTGCACAGCTGTTTTCCCCTGTGTGGCCGGCCCCTGAAGCAGCTTCTCTCTTGTCTGTAGGCTACATCCAGAAGATCAAATCCGGAGAGGAGGACTTTGAGTCTCTAGCCTCACAGTTCAGTGACTGCAGCTCAGCCAAGGCCCGGGGAGACCTGGGTGCCTTCAGCAGAGGTGTGCAAGGAATGGGCACTGCCACCCCTGGGGGACCCCGCCTTTCTCCACCCACTGGGGGACGTGGAAGTGGGGAGGGTTCCTTGGGGGCTAGCCACAGTGCACAAGCCTTCTGGGTCCACCAGGTGGCAGCAGTCCCTTCCTCCAGGCTTGGAGACTGCTGCACCAGGGCCCCTGGGGAGTGCGTTCAGCTTTCCCACGTGGGTTATTCCCTTCAGGGGTGTCACACTGCCTCTGTTCAATTTGTCCCCAATATGGGCTCGTCAAGGCTCATCCTGTCATTTGCCTGCCGTCGGGAGGGTAAGGCTAGAGCCCTGAGAGCCTCAAGAGAGGTCCTGTAGAGGGTCTGTCCCCCCTGCCTGCCCCCTCCACACACCTCTGGGGGGGTGAGGGATGGGAAGGGGTCCAGAGGAGAACCCAGAGCACAGGCCTTTGGTGGGGGGTGGGGGTGAGGGGCAGAAGCACCTGTTCCTGCTCCTGTCCAGGCAGGAGCCTGGGGGGTGGGCGTAGTGCCCTTGGGTGGGGGAAGCTGGCCAGGGCTGTGGGGCACCACCCAGGAGGCAGGCGTGACAGATGATCTGGCAGGGGCAGGGAACCAGCCCAGGAGACAAGTTCATCACCAAAATGCATCTCTAAGCGCAGCAGTGACAGCCCGGCCTGCCATCCCTCATGCTGTCCGAGGCTTCCCGGGGCCTGCTAATGGCCCTGCTGCCCGGCTGCGCCACAGCTCAGCACCGTGACGGCCATAAACAGCATGATGGATGAGGCTGGAGCTCAGCACCAGCGGGGCCCCATCTGCTCCCTCTGCCCACCCTGGCCTGGCCTGCTGGCTTGCTGGCCTAGCCTCAGCCCCCACCCACCGTCTGTCCACACGGTTCCCCCAGGCCAGATGCAGAAGCCATTCGAAGACGCCTCATTTGCACTGCGGACGGGGGAGATGAGCGGGCCGGTGTTCACGGATTCCGGCATCCACATCATCCTGCGCACCGAGTGAGCTGTGGGCCGCGAGGGCTGGCAGCCTGTCGGCTGGCGCTCCAGCCTGCGTAGGGCACTCAGTATTTATTCTTCCTACACTGGCTCAGAGGGCGCTCTTCAGGACCCGGGGCTCCAGGGCCCCTGCCCACCCCCTGTTGGGGTGATCCCTGCTAGACCTCCCTCCCTCTGCATCTTAAGGACTTGACTTCAGAAGGGCCATGAAGGGGGGAGGGGGCTTCCAGAAGCACCGGAAGGCAATGGCCTATCTCACAGGAGGCCTGGTCCTTAGCTTCCCCCTCCCCCAGGCCCAGGAGGGGCAGGGAGGCCAGGACTGGTTAGCTCTAGTTCCTCTATTCAGCTGCAAAAAGCAGATGCTTGACTTGGGGGCTGAGGGGGCCTGGCTGCAGGGCCCTCTCTGAGGGGCAGGGCAGCACCCTCCCCCGCTCTACATTAAACCTTGGAACCGGAACCACTGCTCCACTGTCTGTGTCTCCTTCCCACCCTGGCGTCTGGGTGCCATCTCCCCCCACCAGAGTGTCGTCTTTGGTCTGGAAGCATCCTGCTAGGAATGACCAGCTGCTCAGTCCCAGGGGGCACCCAGGGCCAACCAGTCCCCGTGCCACTCCCATCCCCACCCTGGACATCCAGCCGTCCCCAGGGCACAGTTCAGAGGTACAACTGCGTGGGCCCCTCCCCATAGCTCCCCGTACATAGGGGAGGAGGAGGCTCTGCCATGGGTCTTGTGAGAGCCAGTGCCTGGGTGCTCCTCTTCACTGCGCTCTCCCTGCACCCCCCTTCTCTCCCCCCCCCCCACCCCAGGCTGCTCTCTAATTAGAAGGCTTCACACCCAGCACCCTGGGGCCTGCTCCCATCACTGCAAATGCTTCTGGCAGGTGGTTCATGGGTCCAGCTGCCAGACCCAGCATCCTCCTCGGATGCTGTTTCCATGGTACCAGGGGGCCCCAGGCTGCAAAGTGCGGCATCTATGATAGGGCTCTGGCCCAGCCCTTTTGGGAGAGGAGAGGAGCCCTGTTCTGGGAGTATGGGGGTTGGGATACCAAGGAACAGAGTGGGCCCCTGGGTATGGGGGACTAGGAACCAAGGGTGGGGGGCTGGGAGGGATCAGTCTACTGCATTTGATGCAGATCAACCCAGCTAACAGGCCTCAGGTCTGGGGCTTGGGGATTTAAGCAAAATGAAGCCCTGGCCCTCATGGCCCCAGGGGATTCCTCTCTCCCCTCCCTCCTGACCCCCCTCCCCTGCTCCAGCTGTTTCCACCACCTTATAAACACTCAACCTTGGCCAGTGACTCACCCTGCCTGCCACCTGCAGGGCACTTGTCATTAGGAAGGTTTAATGAGTTTCCTCTCTGTGGACCTACTGGCCAGCTGGTGGGAAGAACTGGGGGCTTGGCTACACCCCCAAGCAGGATTTTCTCTCCTTGCCTGGGTGGCCCTGAGAATGGTAAGAGGTGAGTGGCTAGCGAAGAGATGTCGTCAGCCAATGAGCCTGGGCCCCAGTCACCACACAGGCAACCTTGGGACTGGGTGTGAGTGTCCTCCGGGGGCCCTGGGGGTAGTATCACCATGTGGCTGCCCATCCCCCCTCCCTCTGTATGTCTGTGTAGTGCCAAAATATTAATAAGAAGGAAAGTTGCTGTTAGATAAACACCCCCAGAGCCCACTCAGTGTCCAGGTGATTCATTATTAAGTAGCTGTGGTTTCTCTCACCTGCTTCATGTTCCCAGTCACCCATCCCTGCCTTGAAATTGAGGCTGTAAATCCCAGTCCCTTAGGACAGGGACAGTGTGGTCTTGTCTCAGTCACCTCCCACAGGGCTCATTTCCGGCCAACTGCGAGGTGCAGTGAGCACACTGAAGTTCACCCCGAGGTGCCTGGGAAGAGGCCTGGCCATCAGCCCCCCTAAATCTGCCACTGAAAAGCCCGGTGAGCAGTTCTGTTCTGGTACCCAGAGTCATCATGAGTGGATTCTGGGGCCACATACACCCACCCAGGCCTTTGTGGCCTCGGGCAGGGCTAGTGGGGCACCTCAAACTTGGGGTAACACAGTCACCACCTTGGGCCTGGGTCTTGGCTTCCCTTCATGGCCAAGCACACTCGGAATGAGAGAGGGAAGTCTGACTCGCAGGGGGTGAATGTTGGCCCCAAACACAACACTGTGTGTGTTGTATGTGCGAAGAACAGGATGACGGGCACCTGTGAGTCAGGCACTCAGCAGCCACAGCGGCCACACCCCACCTGGTCCTGTGTTCTGGGTGAGGAGGTGGGTCTCCAGGTCCAACTGACCTTTGGACCACTGCTGTGTCAGGTGCCTGATCCGACATACGGAGGATCCTGAATGAGGGAAGCCTGGCCTGCCGCCCACACCCCACCTCACCCCACTATGGGATTTGCCTCCGAACAAGAATGAGTTGGGGGACAGGGTGCAGCTGTTCTAATCCCCCCATCACCATCTCGTCTGAGTGTGGAGCGAAGAGCCTCGCGATGTGCTAACTCAGGGATCGATTCGCTTTCGATGTCGTTTGTTAATTTAAATGGAAATTAATTGCTTTTCCTGAAGATTCCTGTAGAAATTGGTTTTAAATGAGCGCATTAGGCAGTTGCATTTATTATTCATCGGTTTCATTCCCAATATGGCCTCGGTGCCCGCGTTCCTGGAGATCCCAGCACAGAGCGGAGATGATTTAATCAGGGAGGCCATTAATTAGAGATGGGGCGGGACCGGGTGGGGGTGGGGCAGCTCTTCCTCTCTGGCCTCCATCAACCCCACCCCACGAGGCTGCTGTTCATAAGGTTCTGATCCAGACTCAGTGGGGCTGTAAGTTGGGGGAACACTAGGAGTCCCCTGCACCACCACCTCCCTTCTCTCTCAGAAGAACTGGGCCCCAGAGACAGTCCCCACCCTCTTGCTGCCCTCCACACTGTCACAGCCCATGACACTCCAGTGGTCCCCAGCCCTACCCTACCAGTCAGGTCTAACGCACACCCTCGTCTTGGGCCCCCTCTGTGGCTCCCAGCTTCCTTTTAGCCATTTCTTTAAGACTGAGGGTTTAGTCTGCCCCTTATTCCTTTCCAGGGAGCCCTCATGACGTAGTGCTCACACGTTGGGCTGTAACCGAAAAGTCAGCAGTTTGAAACCACCAGCCGCTCCTCAGGAGGAAGACGAGGCTTTCTACTCCCATAAAGAGTTACAGTCTTAGAAACCCACTGGGGCAGTTCTAACCCTATCCTAAAGGGTCGCTGTGAGTTAGAACCGCCTTGGTGGCAGAGCGTGGTTCTGAGTTTGGGTCAATCCCTTCCAGACTCCCTGTCTTACCCTCCTGCCATCTAGACTCCCTGCCCTTGCCTGCCCCACCCCAAGTGGGAATCCATCCCTGGCCAGTCCCGGCCAGAACAGTGGCTGGGGTATAGGGGTGGGGGGTAGTGTGTTCACCAAAGGCATTGAACAGCATCGTCTCAGATAAGATTTGCTTAAAATGATGTTGAAATGACGAAAGTAAATGGAGTTTTTTTTTAAAAAAGAAAAAAAAACCCATCTAAGTTCTTAAGAGCAGCCAAATTGTTAAAAACCCCTGAAAAAGTTGCCTGACTGCTCTGATAATGCGCCAGTGTGATCGATCAGCGAAAACCCCTGATAGGGCATATTCATTTGAGGCCAATTTTCATCGTTTCGAGCCTCCTCGTTTGTTTGGATCACACTGCTTTTAAACAAATTGTTTTCGATCGAAACCATTTCTGCGTTGGGTCTTGCTTCAGTGAGTGGTGAGCGCCAGCCCCAGCCCAATGCTAGCCCTACTTTCCTCAGGTCACTTAAGCTCAAGTCCTGGAACTGGGGGGCCCAGCCCCACCAGGAGTCGGCGTCCACCTGACCCCTTCTTCCTTGGCCCCTACTGGACGCAAAAGAACGGCCCAAGTGCCCTCACGTCAAAGGTCCCGTTTATTCCAGCAATCCCAGAAAGAAAACGTGGAAATAAAAAAAGGAACAGATTCATGCACTCAACTCCTTTGGAAGAGGGTGGTGGGGAAGGGTGTGGGTGGGAAGCAGAGAGGGAGGAGGGAGAGATAAAGAGAACCAGATGGGAAGAGAGACGGGAAAGTCTTTGATGAAAAGAGGTCGAAAGAAGCAGGGGCATCAAAAAAAGAGGGGTGTGGGGCTTGGCAAGGAGAGGGCAGTGAGATACAGAAATGGAGCATCAAAAGGAGAGGGGAGGAACGGCAGGCCACGGTAGAAATGCAAGGGCTTGAACAGAAGCCTGGCAGAAAGGCATGGGAGAGGAGAGGAGACATGAGAGAAGAGAATTCATTAGGGAGACAGGCCGAGTGGAAAGGACCCCCGGGGGCCCTGGCGGGGCAGCCCCTAGGGGTCCCCCGCCGTGCTGATGACGTGGAAGAGCGTGACGTTGTAGAGCACCTGGTGGCCGTTGTTCCAGGTGTAGAGTGCCCGCTCGCGGGGGTTGTAATCCAGCATGGAGATGTGGGAGTACTGGTTGTGGAAGGGCACGTCCGTGTACTCGTAGCTGGACGTGTTGGTGAAGTAGGCGAAGTACACCTTGGCCCCAGCCAGGTGGGAGTTGGTCACGTAGAGCACGCCGCAGATCATGAAGGTCTCGCCGGCGCTGCGCTTGGGGTAGCCGGTGTCCCAGGACCGCATGACCTCGAGGGTGTGCGGGTCCAGCCGGCTGACCACGATGTTGCCTGCGTTCTGGTTGGTGGTGTACACGGCCCAGAGCCCACTCTCGTCCACCATGAAGTCCATGTCGGAGAAGCCACCCCAGGAGTAGGGGAAGGTGTTATTGTAACCTGCGCCGGGGAGGCTCCTCTGCACGAGCACGGAGCGGGAGCGGAAGTGGTACTTGACGACCACGTTGCTCTGGTACTTGTTGTAGAAGAGCGAGCCGTTGTACACCACGTGGCCCGTGCCTGCCCAGGGCTGGGGCAGCAGGTGCTGGATAAAGTTCTGGCCTTTGATGAAGTCTCCCAGGGTGCGGAACTCCAGGACCCGCCGGCCTTTGTAGTAGCCATCCATGTACCAGACCTGCAAGAGCAGCCATTGGTCGCGGTGGGAGCCACCGCCAGGGACCCGGGATTCCCAGCAGCAAGGTAGGGGTCAGCCAGGGCCATTTGAGGTCAACAGTCCGTCTGACCACCCAGGACCAATCCCCGTCTCAATGACTGAGATCGTTTGGTCAGGGAATGCCTGGAGACAGCCACTGAGTGGTCGGTGCCCGGTCCATAAGGAGCATGGGGAATTGCAGTCCCTGGGGATTCCCGTGGCCCAGAAAGTCACTGGTCCCTGGGCACTGGACAGTCAGTGGACCCTGGGAAGGCACAGCGTGATAAAAGCTCATTTGAATTCATCGCCCATGGGGGTAACACCGGTAACCCTGACCCAGTGCCATTGCCATCATGTTCATTAGCACTTGGGAGCACCCTTGTTAGTAGTGCTGGCTGTTGAGTTAAGTGGTGTATACACCACAGCGCTGATAGGATCACGATCACTTTGAAGGTAGGGAAATTGCAGCTCGGAGGCATTAAGGGACCTCCCAAGAAGTAGTGGGACTGGGATAGGAATCTGATGCTACACCCAAGCTTTTAGTTAGCCATTCGTTTCTCATAATCCCTAAGAACCTAAGGATCATAATGGGTTGAAGGTTAGTCACTCTCTGTAACTTATGACGTTCCACGGCCACCAGGGGGCTCCATTAGTCACTAGAAGGTCACTGTTGATGGACAGTTGGGGGGGGGTGTCACATGGCAGTCACAACTATGGAGGCCACTGTAAGTCCAGATGTCACTCAGTGGGGCCGGAGGGGGCCCATCTCTAGCTCTTGGGAAAGTACTGGTCACCGGGTACGGAGAGATGAATGGTCATTGGGAGCTGGTCAGTGGTACTCAGTAACCACTAGTCCTGATACAGTCATGATGGGAGGTTAATAGGCTATGTGAGTTCACCGGATGGCAAAGCCCTCGGTCAGTTGGTGGTCACTAGACCATCAAGGGGAGGGCCACACACCACACTTTGGGCTACAGGAGTCATTGGTGTGGCACCGCTGGGCAGCCATGGGCTATGTCCCTCCCCCTCCCCACGGGTTGGCACGGCCACTCACCCGGCTATCCGCACTGGGGGCCATCGTGTCAGTCATCCAGGAGCCAAAGCGAGACCCCATGGCCCGAATGGTGATGGGGTTACTGACCCCAGTCAGCTTCCCACAGCCTGAGGGCCGGAACAGGAGTGAGAGTGGGGTGAGAAGAGTTCAAGGGAGGCAGGGCAAGGGTGAGGTATTGGGGATCAAGATGGGAAGAGCTCGGATCCGGGGTGAAGGAGGATACAGATATCTGGCCCTAATATGGAATCGAGTTGAGCGGGGGTAAGGAGTTGGAAGTGAAGGGTCGGGGGCCATTCTGAGCACAGCTTCTGAGGACAGGTTCGGCCTCGTGTAGGGAGGTCGGGGTCAAAGCTTAGAGGTTAGAGATCTAAATCATGCTCAGGCTCTGGGCACCCAGGTGGTATTGAGGTTGGGCATGAAGGTCAGGGGTCAGAGACAGGAGGGAAGGCATACCCAGCTTCTGGGCGCAGGCATGGAGCCGGGCCTCCAGAGCCATGACTCGTTGCTGCAGGTCCTCGTACCCATAGGCACCCATCTCTTCCTGGATGGCTGCCAGACTGCCGGAGAGGTTCCTCACCTCCTCCCGAAGGCGCACGATGGTCCGTGTGTCTGCCTTGTACTGCTCCAGGACTAGGCTCAGGGGCAACAGTTCTGTCATCCTGTCCTTCAGTTCCTGCCCACCAAGGTGACATCATCACTGAACTTCAATGCTGACATTTGACCTATACCCAACTTCGACCTCTGATCCTCACTTCATCTCATCTTTTTAAAAAAATCATTTTATTGCGGGCTCGTTCAACTCTTATCACAATCCACACATACATCACTTGTGTCAAGCACATCTGTCCATTTGTTGCCATCATTCTCACATCTGTCCATTCGTTGCCATCATCATTCTCAAAACATTTGCTCTCCACTTAAGCCCCTGGCATCAACTCATTTTCCCCGCTCCCCCACCCCCCCTCCCTCACGAACCCTTGATAATTTATAAATTATTATTTTGTCATATCTTACACTGTCCGATGTCTCCCTTCACCCACTTTTCTGTTGTCCATCCCCCAGGGAGGAGGGTATACGTAGATCCTTGTAATTGGTTCCCCCTTTCCACCCCACCCTCCCGGTATCACTAATCTCTCATCTCTGACGCCTACCTGGTCCTTGATATTTTGACTCACGCCGGACCTCTATGGGTTCTAGATACCAGGCAACCCTTGGCTCTTCCCCGATATGACCCCACTGTTGGAAATAATTAACACCCCACCCCCACCCCCACCCCCAACGATTTCCCCAAACTCTGACCCAAGTCTTGAGCAGCCCACCTGGAAGCTCTTGGTGGAGAGGGACCCATCGGCCCCCCGGAGCCGTGCATCCAGGCTCCGCATCAGCGTCTCCATGCCGCGCACATACTGGAGGTCTCGATACGTCCGCAACTCAAGGACTTCCATGGACTGGGACACATTCTGGACCTGGGGAGGGGGACCGCTAGGGAGCAGAGATTCCTTTCCCACACCCCGTCTCAGGGAAGCTACAGACAAGGCCCAATACTGAACAGACCGGGCGCCTTCTCCTCCCTGATCTTACCAGGAACCTCCATATGACATCCTCAACCCATCCATACTCCCAGACTCCTACCTGGTCAAGTCACCGCCACCAACCACCTCCTCCCTGCTTCCCACAAGATCTGCAGTCCGTAGTCCTCAAAGAGAGCTCCCTCTTTCCCCTGCTCACCAGGACCTGTAGGTCCCGAGCCCTCACCCTCGTTGTCCTCAGACACTGGTCCTCAGGCTCTGAGCTGCTGTACTCCCCCTCTTTGTGCTTGCTGGCCCCTCAACTTGGGACGCTGAGCCGCCTCCATCTTTCTATGGCTGTCCCCTTGGCTCTCTGACATTCTTCGTGTCTCACCACCTCAGGCCTTCCCTGACCACCTTGTCTAAAGGGAACTCACGCACTCTCCTCTTGCCCAGGTTAGCCATCCTCTGGAATGTTCTCACTTGTCTGCTTCCGGCAGGTGAGTGAATCAGCGGCATCTTATCCACCTCTACACCCCCAGGGTGCAGCCTGGCACAAAGGAGGCGCTCCACAAGTAACTTCGCAGCTGAATGCAGGAACTCAAATCCCCCCACACACACCCCCTCTGTCTACTGTAGGGTCCCCATCCTCCTCCTCTACCCGGCTGAGGTGAACTCTATCAAAGACACCACTGAGGATGCTTCTGGAAACACGCAAACCTTCCTGAACAGTGTGCTTCCTGTTGTGAGAGCTTGTAAGCCGTCAGAAACCCAACAGCCCAAGACGGACCGTGGGCGCCAATAACCCACTCATTCCAACACCTAGAGACCCTGACAGACAGAGCGGAACCACTCCTGAGGGGTTCCCAGACTGCAAATCTTTTTTGGTTTTAATCATTTTATGAGGGGCTCATACAATTCATCACAATCCACACATCCATCCATTGTGTAAAGCACATTTGTACATTCACTGCCCTCATCATTCTCAAAACATTTGCTCTCCACTTCAGCCTCTGGCATCAGGTCCTCATTTTTCCCCTCCCTCCCCGCTCCCCCCTCCCTCATGAGCCCTTGATAATTTATAAATTATTATTTTGTCATCTCTTGCCCTGTCCGACGTCTCCCTTCACCCACTTTTCTGTTGTCCATCCCCCAGGGAGGAGGTTATCTATAGATCCTTGTAATCAGTTCCCCCTTTCCACCCCACCCTCCCTCCACCCTCCCTGGTATCGACACTCTCATCACTGGTCCTGAAGGGATCATCCGCCCTGGATTCCCTGTGTTTCCAGTTTCTATCTATACCAGTGTGCATCCTCTGGTCTAGCCAGACTTGTAAGGCAGAATTGGGATCATGATAGTGGTGGGGGGAGGAAGCATTTAGGAACTACAGGAAAATTGTATGTTTCATCGTAGCTACACTGCACCCTGACTGGCTCATCTCCTCCCCGTGACTCTTCCATAAGGGATGTCCAATTACCTACAGATGGGCTTTGGGTCTCCACTCCGCACTCCCCCTCATTCACAATGATGTGATTTTTTGTTCTGATGATGCTTGATACCAGACTGTAAATCTTTACAGGAGCAGACAGCCTCAACTTCCTTCTGTGGGTTGGAACCACTGAGCTTGCTGTTGGCTCTTAACCCCCTCAACACCACCAGGGTTCCTTGTGGACACTGAAAGTCACCGGTACAATGAACAGATGTTGAAAGATATATCCAGAGGAGGGGAGTTGGATTCTCAGCCAGCTCGGAACAGCCCTTCTGGTCCCCTCTGACCTGCATGGGGTGGAGGGAGGGTAAAGTGGAGCAGGGAACGGTCTCAGTCCCTCGGGTACCTAGAAGGCTCCTACCTTCTCCATCAGCTGCCGAAGCTCTCGACTGCGGCCGTCTCGGGAGCAGGTGCTTTGTGCAGGGATGACTGCGGTGCAGATACATTTTCCATCCGGGGCCTGAGCTGAGGTGTACAGCTGCCAGCCCTCCTCTGGGCTCTGGAAGAGGGTCTGTAGAGAGGTCAGGCTGGGGTCAAAGAGCAGCAACCCAACAGGGGGTTCGAACCACCCCATGGGGTCATGACAGATGCCTTTTGTTGGCCAGTGGAATGTGCCAGGCCCTGGGCTGAGCTCAGTCCCTCCTCATGCAGCCCCGTTTTTCCGATGGAAAGACTAAAGGGTCCAGAAGCACGATGAGGCAGCAATGGAGAGAATTTAAACTCACTCTCCCATTCCAAGGAATTAAGGAATCGGAGCCCTTCCACAAGACGGAAATTCATTCTCTTATACACCGTGCAATCCCGCCTCCACAATCACCCACTCACTACGACCCCCAAGCTGGACTTCCTTCTCGACTTCCCACGCCCATGGTGACAGGCTGTGGCTATATCTAAGGGACCAACAGACAACATCATGATAAATGGGGTGTGGGGGGGGATGAAGTTATCAAGGATTTCCCTCTGCTAGGACCCACAACTGATGTTCATGGAAACAGCGGTCAAGAACTCCACGGGTGGATTACATTGGACAGATCTGCTGCACAAGAGCTCTCTAAGGTGTTGAAGACAAGGGTGTCATTTTGAGGATTAAGGTGCCCCTGACCCAGGCCCTGGTAAGTTCAGTGGTTGGATCAGCAGGTGCCAGTTCAGGCAGAAGAACTGAGGCATTTGAACGAGGGTGTTGGGGAAGAATCCTGGACTTCCAGAAGAACAACCACATCTATCTTATAGGCCATACAGCCATTTTGCTCCTGAGAAGCGAGGGTGGTGAGCCTCACACTTTTGACCTATTGAGAGACCAGTCCCTGGACATGGACATGGTGCTTGGTGAAATAGGCAGCGAAAATGAGGATGGCTTGACCCACTGACGACAGCAATAGGCTCACACATGACTGAACAGCAACAAGCATGACCTGCGTGTCCTCTCACCTCTAAGAAGCCCAGGCAAAGTGATGGTCCAAGGAAGGCAGAATGCTCCTGGAGCTTCCTGAACCCTGGACTGCAAGGCACTGCCTTCAGACTCCTGCAGCAAACCTCCAGTCTGTTTATAACACTCAACTATGGCCGTGGCTCCCAAGCCACGCTCCTTCACACACGGATGAGCCTAGCCAGTGTGTTTGAAAACATTTCTGCTGGTCACGTAGAGTCATGCTTTGTGGGTGGGAAAAAATGTTTCTTTTCGGCAGCACTTACTAGTGACTTTGAAAGGCTGACATCTATTGGAGAACCCAAGAGAACTGTTCTTTTTCCCAACGTATGTAAAAATACCCAGTGAGTGACTCTTCTGGGCCAGGCATAGGGCCTGAGGCGGGGGTTACGAAGGAGTGAAGGAAACATTGCCCCATGGAGCTCGTAGAGGAGATGGACTTCAAACACATACCCCCACGAATGCTTCTAGAACCACACGCTGCGGGGAGTGCAGCAGTCTTATCCAGGCTGGGCTTCTCAGGGAAGTGACATTAAAGCTTAACTTTAGAGACTGAGTGAGTGAGAAGGGGAGAGAAAGGGACACGCTTGTCACCGAAAAACCAGACCAGCTTCTGGAGGGATCTGAGGAACCCTGTTCAGGAAGCATGGGGTTGCTCCCTGGATGGAGCTGCTGGCCCTCACTCAGGCTCCCTGGAGCTTCCTCCGAACAGAACGTTTTTTGGGGTTTTTTTTTAAATCACTTTATTGGGGGCTCATACAATTCTTATCACAATCCATCCATCCATCCATCCATTGTGTCAAGTACATAAGTACATTTGTTGTCATCATCATTCTCAACACATTGGCCTTCTCCTTGAGCCCTTAATATTGGCTCCTCATTTTCCCCCTCCCTCCCCATTCTCCCTTCCCTGATGAACCCTTCATAATTCATAAATTATTATTATTTTGTCATATGTTACACTGTCCAACGTCTCCCCCTGCCCTCTTCTCTGCTGTCCACCCCCCAGGGAGGAGGTTATATGTAGATTCTTGTAATCGGTTCCCCTATAACGTTTTTTTGCAGCACATCATGATTTCATTTGTTCCAAAAATACTTCTCCAGCAGCGGCGCAGAAGAAACGCTTTGGCGATCTGCTCCTGTAAAGATCTGTTGTCGATGCTAAGTGCTATTGAGCCGCCTCACGACCACCTCCTGTACTGACCACTGCCCCACCCTGCGCCCTATCCACAGTCTTCGCTGTGTCTGCGCCTCGTGTTGCCGCCGCTGTGTCAATCACCTGGTTGAGGGGTTCCTGTTTTTTGACGACCCTTTCCTTTACCAAGAGCTTGATGCCCTCCAGGGACTCGTCCCCTCCTGATAACATGCCCAAAGTACTTGAGACAAACTCTGGCCATCTTTGCTTCTAAGGAGCGTTCTAGCTATACTTTCAAGACAGGCTTGTTTGTTTCTTCTGCCAGCTAGTTCTTCTGGTCTATGCAGTAGTCTTCACCAACACCACAACTCAAAAGCATCACTTCTTCATTCTCCCTTATTCATTGTCCAGCTTTCCCATACATAGGATTTTGAAAATGCCATGATGACATATTTATTTAAAAAAAAAACACACATTTTATTGAGGGCTCTTACGAATCTTTTTAAAATTATTTATTTAATCATTTTATTGGGGGCTCGTACAACTTTGATCACAATCCATCCATCCATCCATTGTGTCAAGCACATGTGTACATTTGTTGCCATCATCATTCTCAAAACATCTGCTTTCTATGTACTTACTTTTTAACACTTTAACGAAGAGGTCTTTGGCAGCAGATTTGCCCGATACAATATGTCCTTTGACTTCCTGACTGCTGCACCCACGGGTACTGATTGTTGACCGGTGCCATTGCGTCGGTTCTAACTCATCGCGACCTGGTGGACGAGAGACCGAAAGCCAGCCCAGGGCTGCACCATCCTCACCCTGGTGTTGTCTCTGGATCCAGCTGAAATGAAGTATGTGACAAGCTCCATCTTCCCTCGGCTTCTCAACATACAGCACAGGTCTGGTTGTGAGGATCGCTTTCTCGAGGCTCAGGTGAAGGTTGTAGTCTTCCATCCTAGTCACTGAGTACTGCAAGCCCACTTCACTTTCAGCACCCAAGGGGGCGTCGTCTGCCTGTTGTGGCCTGTTGATGAGTCTTCTTCCCGTCCTGATGCCACACAGACTAGTAGCTCACAGGACCTGCTCAGCGTACACATTGAATACGTATGGTGAGGCAGTCCAACTTTGATTCACTCCTTTCCTAACTTTCACGCAGTTCCCTGAGGTTTGGTTCCAACAGCTGCCTCTCCGTCTGTGTACTTCACGGGCCCAGGGAAGGGCTCTTGGATTCGCATTCTTTGCACCATTGTCCGTAAATTGTTATGATCCCCTCGGAGTCAAAGGCTTTTGCATAGTCAATGAAACACAAGTAAACATCTTTCTGGTAGTTTCTGCTTTCAGCCAAGCTCCGTCTGACATCAGCAATGATCTCCTTTGTTCCACACCCGCTTCTGAGTTCAGCCTGAATTTCTGATCGCTCCCTGTTGGTCTGCTGCAACCGTTTCAACGTTATTTTTCAGCAGAGTTTTATTTGTATGTGATGTTAATGATGTTGTTTGACTATTTCTGCATTCTTTTGGATCGCCTTTCTTGGGAATGGGCATAAATATGGATCTCTTCTAGTTGGTTGATCAGGGAGCTGCATTCCAATTTCTTGACATAGGTGAGTGAGTGCTTCCAGCATTGCATCGGTTCATGGAAACATCACTTCCTAGAGCTTTGTTTTGTTTTTGCCAGTAACTTCAGTGCAGCTTGTACTTCTTCCTTGAGTACCATTGGCTCTAATACACATGGCTACCGTGTAAAAGAGTGAACGTTGATCAGTTGTTTAGGGTGCAATGATTCGATATATTCCCTCCATCTTCTTTTGATACTTCCTATTTTGCTCAATATCTTGCTCATAGGATCCTTCATTGTTGCATCTCAGGGCTTGAATGGTATCCGCAGCTCTTTCAGCTTGAGAAATGCTGCGTGTGTTCTTCCCTTTGGATTTTCTAACCCCAGTTCTTTGCACGTGTCATTGTAACGCTTTACTCTGTCTTCTCAGGCTGCCCTTTGAAATCTCCCGTTCAGCTCTTTTGCTTCCTTTCTTCCTTCCTCAGTAGCGACTCTGTGTTCAAGAGCAACTTTCAGAGTCTCTTCTGACATCCATTTTGGTCTTTTTTTCCCCTCTGTGTTTTTAATGACTTGTTTTCTTCATGTCTGATGTACCTGATATCATCCCACAACTCATCTACTCTGGTCCCTGGTAGATGTCAGATCAATTCTCCAGATGGTCTCTAAATTCAGGTGGAGAAATAGTCAAGATCAGACTGCAAGAATTCAATATGTTTCAATACTGGAAACTAGTGTAATTAGTCATTCTTTGTGACTTTTATAAACCATTCCCTAAATCAGGGACAATCCCTTCTTTAAGACTCTGTACTTCCTCCTGCGTGCGCAAATGGCCGTACCTCAACTTCCCTGCCTTTCTTGCACCCAGATGTGACCCAGCTGACACACTGTTAAGTGCCCAGGATGCCCCGTGATGGAGAGCTCGCTCTGTGATCAGAGCCCATGCTGCCTTGGTAGACAGGAAGTCCTTGCAGCGACTCACAGGACACAGTCAAAAACGCCAGGCTTCTTGTCTCTCCAGTTGGGTACCCATGAGGATTGGGTTCTGCCCTCTCCCAGGGAGCCCCACAGCATCAGCTTGCACCATAACTCACCCTGCGTGGACTTCCTTTTCTTCCTGTGTCACCCCTGGCCCCCATTGGTGCTCCTTGGAATGCCTCCCAGGTGAACCTTTCTAAGGCAGCCTGACCTAAAATGAGAGCTGTGGCTGCCCCCACCAAAAAAAACCCCCAAAAACAAACCACCCCCTCCCCATCAATTCTGGAAGAATGCAGAATCCATGTTGCCTCTTTTTCGGGACAAAATCCAGGTCTTTGAAATGAATAAATGAACAGGTGCCCAAGCAGCCCCGCCTGTGCGCTCCTGGCTCTGATCCCCAGACGATTTGGACCGACCACCCCTTTGGAAAATCCTCCTTTGTGCAGAGACGACGCAGCCTCTTTCAACATAATTAACCACCTCTTTCCTACATTTCCTAGCCTTTCTTTTGAAGCAAACAAGCCATTTTCTCTCCACATATAAAATATTGAATTGTAAAAGAGAAGCGGGGTTTAAGTGGCGCGGAGCGAGGGCCTCCGTGGCTTTCCTAAAATAATCGTCCTGAGTTGGACGCACATCACAGGAGTGTTCTCTGCAGCAGGGTAATTAAATGCCTGGGGTTTGGCTGCCAGATCTCGACACACGTAGCTCCTGAGTTTTGCCCAGCGGGTTCAAGTTCAAACAGATAGTCAAGTTCATGTCCCCAAGGAGCCATTGGGATGTCCTCGAAGGCTCAACATTGGGCGAGTCCAAATGCCACCTCACCCAGACTGGAATCATGGGTCTCAAACCCTTGGGAGGTCAGCGCCCCAATGACAGAGAATGGCTTAACCTAAGGGAGACGATCAGAACAGGAGGAGTGAGCCCCCACCATGCCTGCCCTCCCCTGCCCAGGTCTCCAGATATAGAACTTCCCCATCAGGTGGTCTGTGTCTTACGTGCTAGAGATGCAGCCACACTCTTGGCTGAGCTTTTGGTTCAGAGTTTAATATTCCTGCTAATGAGCTCTAAGAGGGTACGCTCTCTGCTCAAGTAGCTGTTCCTTAAACCGTCTTTTCTGGCTGGGTTTTTAAAAGACTTTCACTGAGGCCGCTGCCCCAATTAAGCACCAGGCTCCGTCAGAGGTCCAGGATTAACGGAATATGAGCCACACAGGAGAAGTTTTTCTCGCTGCCATGCCCATGATCATCAGTTCAGCCTCCAGCTTCACTGCCCCCCTAACGTCTTGGTTCAGGAAAACAAGTCCTCATGTTTCCTGGAGACACAGGGATTTCTGCAGGACCCTGGGGCAGCCACCCATTAAGCATTGGCTATCAGGGATTAGAGCGCAAGAGCCTGCCTCTTAATAAGTGAGGATATCATGGTGCTTGAGGCTGGGTAATTCAATCAGGAAGCAGAGGTGTCTCGGGGCTTATATACTTCTTTGTCCCCTGCCATGTTCCAGAGAGGATTCCAAGTGGCTTACAAGGATATGCAAAACACCACGAGATCGTGCCAATTAAAGATGAGAGCAGGAATTAGACGTCTCTGGACTGGCAGTTTGCCAATCCATAGCCCAAGCCTTCAGGTCTCTGCATTGGCATTTAACCCAGCCAATCTGAGTCCCAGAATTTGGCCTAGGGAAACCGTGTGGACAGCCACTCGTTGACGACAAGGATGTTTAAACAAATTGGACAACTGGAATTCTCTCCCCAGCTGTCCAATAATTGGCGGTGTGTGTGTGTGTGTGTGTGGGTGGGTGGGGGTGTTGCTCTCAAAACTTAAGATGCAGCCATTTAAACAGGGAGGTTGGCAAGGTTTTTTGTGTTGGGAAAGAAAAGGCCTTTCTGATGAATCAGTCGTCGGTCTTGCAAAGTCCTGCCCTTTGATCTCTGATGTCATTTCTGTCATGAAGGCCATTGTCTCCAACTCCCGGTCCTTCTTCGTTTCCAACTTTTGCGTTTTGCATTCCAGTGAATACCAATGATTATCCATGCATGTCGACTGCATTCTTGATCCATTTCAGGCTGCAGAAGTGTCTTAAAAAAAAAAAAACAACCCCAAACTTCCGTTTCTTCATCTTTGACATTAGGAGTCAGTGCATACAGCTGGATAGTTTGGGCCTATCCTCAGGAGAGACTCATCCCTGGAGGATGGACATCATGCTTGGTGCGGTAGAGAGTCGGTGAAAAAAGACCAGGACTCTCAATGGGCTGGGCTCAAACACACGGGGGCTGCAACAAAGGGGTTAAAGGCCACCATTGTCAGGGTGGCCAAGGCCCAGGCCTTGGGTCATTGATTCTGTTGTCCATGAGTGGGTTCTGACCGGAAGGCACCAAACCATAGCAAGGGTAATCACAGCAGTCTTGAAACGGATCTTAGCTCGACATTTTCTACAGTCAACACTTATTGTCCTTATAAAGAGTGTTTTTAAAGTTCCTTCAAAAACAATTTTTTCCCATATGCAAGGGAGGCAAAGAAGAAAAACAGAGTAAGGACCTAAGTCAGAGCCAAAAATGAGGCTAAGAAAAACTCATCCCTCCAAAACCCGAGCCCACCAGCATATGGCTGGGCCATAAATTTGGCTCCACGCTCCTTAGCAGCCAACTCAAAAAGGGAAAGCCGGTCGTTGATGCGGTCCCTGGCGTCCTGAGACAAAAGCAGGCCAGATGCTCAGGAGAGAGAGGAACTATTCTGGGTGCCCAGAACAGGCAGGGATTTCTCCCACGGCCCTCCCAAAAAGGCTTCTGCGTGACATCACCAGCGTCTTCCGGACAGCATCCTTACGATCGAAACAGCTTGTTTTTGTCTTTTTTCTCTACTTCTTACCCCCACTTGGGATAGCAGCGTAGAGCGAGATGATGGGGAGCAGAGCCCGCAATCAGACCGTGGGTTTGTGTGTCCCCCACGGTCCCGCCTCTCTGGGTCTCTGTTTCCTCCTCGGTAAACGGAGCCGATTCCTGCGCCCACCTTGCAGGGCTGTTGGCGAGTGGCTAAATGAGCATCGTGTGCAGTTCAGACAGCCGTCAGCGCGGAGGATGCCGTGATGACTGATCAAAGGCAAAGGCTTTGACCTTGACAGCTGAGGTGCAGCTGATCCAAGTGATGGTCTCTGTCACCTCACGTGCGTGTGAAAGCGTGGACAACGGAAACCAAAGGCAAGCAACCGCTGACGCGTTCACACGGCGATGCTGATGAAGGAAGTCTAGTACACCACGCACACTGCCAAGAAACGAGCGCATCAGCCTGCGAGCAGACATAAGCAGACGACCCCTCTGAAGCCAGGGTGACCTGACTTACTTTGGACGTGGCCTTGGGGAAGGCCAGTCATCAGGACAGGACATCCAGGTTGGTCAGGCAGAGGGTCGGAGGAAACCAGGGGCGCCCCCCACCCAGATGGACTCACCTAAGGGAGGCGACAAGAGGCTCAAGCACACCAGTGATTATGAAGAGGGCACAGGAC
>NW_022103934.1:1980906-1982340 GCF_000313985.2 Echinops telfairi | reverse complement strand
ACAGTGGAAACCCCCAAATTCTTTTTCAGGAAACCTATGTGGATTGAGTGTCTGGTGAATCCCCTCTGAACATAGTCTAGGAATGTGGACAGCCCTAACACATACCAGACAAAGAACATTGCAAAGCGTATTTTAGCAGCTGCAGGTAGGGTGGTGGTACCTTTTGACTCACTTGAATTTATTCTAGTGGTTTAATCTCTTCGGCTTTCTTTTCTCTTGCGGTTTTCTGTGGTCATTGTTGCCTGCCCCCCCCACCCCCCGCCTTTTGTCTCTGTTTTGTATGTTTTCCTGTATAAGGAAGGCCAGATGGGTGGATCTATAAAGACAGAAACACTTCACATTTCTTATGAAGATATAGGTGTAGCATGTGCACCTTCCCTTTGAGAGATTCCGATTTGATTCCCGGCCAAAGCACCTCACACACAGCCACCACCTGTCTGTCTGTCTGTCTGTGAAGGTTGTGAGTCGCTGTGATGCTGAACAGATTTCTGCAGAGCTGCCAGACTAGGAAGAAAAGACCCCCCTCGGTCTCCTTTCAGAAGGTCAGCCGATGGAAACTCGCTGGATCACAAAGACTCAATTGGCAGCAACCAACCTGCAGCCCCAGGACCAAGTCTGCAGGTTGGGGCGTGCACCAGGTCAACGTGAGCTTGGGGGCCGAGTCCGTGGCAGCGCACCACGGCGCTTCTTACTGTGTGTCAAGCAGTTTTCTGAGCTGAGTCACTTACTGCATGTCGTAGTCGCACTACGACAGAGGAGTAACTAGGGTACAGAGAGGCCAAGGCTCACAGCCTGCAGGGATGGAGCTGGAACTGGCCCACTGGTGGTCTGGCCACAAGGCATACATTGCCATGTTAGATCCTATTCTCCCATACTCCTCCTTCAATCCCTGACCGCAGTGGCCACTAGAATCTCATTGGAAGGACCACTGGTTCAGGACCTGCCTCCACAACTCGATCCTAGACGGTGGGAGGGCTGAGTGTTCTGGTCGATGCGGAGTCCCCAGGACTGGGCATGACGAGTGTCTATCAACAAGCATCTTCTCAGACACCCCAAGTGGCATCGCCTCTCAGGGGAGCTGGTGGCCGCAGGCTGGGCCTTGGCCATGGCCACTCTCCGGCTGTGGAGATGGCAGCAGGGCCATGGTGAATGAGCAGGGACGTGCTTGTCTGCCGTGCCGGAGCTGTGATGAGTCCGAGTCCCCTTGGAGGGTTTGAGATAATAGCAGGTTGCCCTTGTCAAACCTCGAGATATTGGGCAAATCCCCCCTGAGTGATAAGCTTGACAGGCCTTAAAGAAGATATCAGCTCGCCTGGGCCCAGCGGGACAGCTGGGAGGCGTCGGGCGCCTCGGGAGGCACGAGTAGTTGATCTTCTCCTAATGAAAGCCTTGTGGTCAGGGAGGAATGGGGTGTGTGTGTGTGACTACCAGTCC
>NW_022103934.1:1978305-1979402 GCF_000313985.2 Echinops telfairi | reverse complement strand
GCTCTTTCCTCTATTTCCCTTGACTTTCCTCCTGTCCCACTATCATGCTCAGTCCCCACCAGAGTTTCAGCAATTCCTCTTTGTTACAATACCCTTGATCATGCCCTACCAGGCCTCCCACACCCTTTCCTCACCACCGATTTGGATCATTTGTTGTTCCCTTGTCCCTCCCCCTCTCCCATGTCCCCCGGAACGGTTGGTCCCGTTGTTTTCTCCTCCAGATTGTTCTCCAATGGCCTTTTGTGACATCACAGTGCCTGCATGGGCCAAATCAATTTAAGAATTGTCTTGTTTTGTTTCCCAGAGATGGGGGAGGGAAGCAACTGGTTTCCATGTCTCATGGAGTTTTACCCAGGAGTTCTCAGTACAGGGATGGTGTGGAGAGGCCTTATTTGTAACACTCTGAATTTGTAACACTCTCCCCACCACACACACACACACACTCCTATGGCAGCAGGAGGGGACGCTCCGGAGCACAGGGTTTCCTTAGCACCGCAGCATGAGCATCATAAGCAATGACAGCTAACCTTTCTTGAGCCCCTCCTCTGAGCCAGGTGCTGTGCTAAGTACTCTGCAGCTATTTGCTCAATAATCTTCGAAAGACGCTTGTGAGGTTGGACCATGCTAAGATGAATTTGCCGCTTTTCCCCTGTGAAGTTATGTGGCCTCTGATATTTGGTGGCTGTTTTTTTTTTGTTTTATCATTTCATTAGGGGCTCTTACAGCTCTTATCACAATCCATACATACATACATATGTCCATTGTGTCAAGCACATTTGTACATATGTTGCTGATATAGTTAAAGTTTATTGTGCCAACCTGGGTGATAAACACATGTGGGGTTAATTGAAGGGCAGAGGGATAAATGGCTCGGTGAACCTCACCTTTCTAGTTCTCAGGTCTCTTGCTCTCTGATGGTCGGACCAGGGTGCAGCTGCCTTAGCCACTTCCCCGCTTCGGCTGGCAAGGCTCACTTCCTGCAAGACATTCCTGAGGAGAAGGCACATGGACCTACCCTGATGCAGCCCTGGGCGCTGGAGCAGCCGTGTGGAGACCCCTGCCAGCACTGAGATGCTTACACGCTCACTGATTCGGCT
>NW_022103934.1:1970367-1977891 GCF_000313985.2 Echinops telfairi | reverse complement strand
TTCCCCCTTCCTACTCCCACCTTCCCCTTGTAAAACAGGGATAAAAGCTGCCCCCAACCATCACCACAAGGTGCACACACACTGAAGGCTAAGCTGGATGGTGGCAGAGACGTCTGCTCCATCCACTGCAACAGCGGAGCGTATCCGGTACATAGGAAGAGGGCCGCTCCGCTGTCAGCACACTCGCATTTCCTCCCTCCCCAGCCCTGAGCCTTACGATAGAGACTACATTGCCCACAACCCCTTCCTCTCTGACATCTAAGAAGATTCTACCAATGGGAGGTGCTAATGGCAGATCAGAGGGCGGGACAAAGAGAGACGCAAGGGTATATATACCCTTCTTCTCTAGCTCCTGGATTCTGGCAGTGGCTGCATCTCCTGTGTGGCTCAGCTGCTATTGGTGGTCCTGCTAACTGGCCTCCACTGATATCACCTCTTCCCTCTGATTGCCCCCAGTTGTAGGGGAATAGAGGCTCTGCTGTTGCTAGCTTCCGTTTCTAGTCTGTTTAGTCTCTCAGTCTACCATCATCTGTGTGACGAATCCCCCCAACTCATGAGGAGAAGATCTTGTGTTTCCCTGGCCAGACCCTGAGGGACATAGCAGCCCTAAGAAAATATCTGCGAATAAACAGGCAGCTATAGAGTTTCAGAGCACAAGCTGTGTCTGTCTACATTCGGATCTGCTGCCTTCTGTGTGACCTTAGGCATGGGCTGTCACCTTTCTGGGTTTCTTTTGGCTTCCCAGCTTTCTCATCTACTTCACCGTGCTGTGATGTCACCGTGAATACAGTTAATGGGGGGCTTACTGTCAGCACAACGAACAGAAACTGTTCTGGAATTTAAAAGCAGACCTGGCTTTTAAAATGTTGCAAAGGGAGTGGTACAGCCTCACCGTTTAATCCTGTGGTACAAAATGAACTTGCTGTGTTTCTTCTAGCCATAGTTTTGTTACTCCCACCAGATGTTTAACATACAGTTATTTGGGCAGGACAGCTTCTTCTCAGTATGCCCACAGGCAAGCCTCTCTCTCGTCTTTGGTCTCAGCCACACACCCCCTTGGCCTCTGTCCTGCTTGGGCAACATTACGACATTTGTAGAGCTGCCAATTAATACCCACAGGGAACACCACTCCCTCATAAGCCTCAGCCTGAAGGCACTTGACTCTCCTTCCCCCAATTCAGTTCTGGGAGCCCTCATACTCCGCAGACAACGGTGTGACTCCTGCCTGGGGCACTCAGTTTTACTCGCTCTGTGGGCTGGGAGGTCAACCACTCTGTCTGATGCTCTGGCTCTTGGCTCGTCTGCTCTTCCGGCCTTGCCATTCCTCTTTTCCTCCTTTGGAGTCACAGCTGCCTCCTGTGCCAAGGAGGTTCAGTGCACTGCCATCTAGGGGTCCCATTTACCTGTACTTCTCTCTTGGTGGTCATCCAATTCCTGTTTCTGATAGGGCTCATTTTACAGCAGGATGGCCCTCACAATTGACCATGTGAATAGTCACTCATGATTGAATCATTTAACCCTATCAGTATTTCCCCTTCCCCCACCTTCTTAAACATTTGTAACCTGTTAGCATCTGTATTAGTCTAGGTACTTTGGAGAAACAAATCCACAGCGACTCATGTATAAGAGAGTTTTATGTATAGAAAGTGTGCATCACGAAAACATCCCAACCCAAGGCTGCCCAAGCCCACAAGTCCAACATTAACCCATCAACCCAACACCAGTCCACAAAGTCCTCCACCTCACAAAACAGAGGCAATGATGCCGACTGCAGGAGGACAGCTGAGTCAGTGAACGAACAAGCATCTCAGTACTAGCAGGGGTCTCCACATGGCTGCTCCAGCACCCAGGGCTGCATCGGGATAGGTCCATGTGGCTTCTCCTTGGGGATGTCTTGTAGGAAGTCAATCTTGCAAGCTGAAGCAGGGAACTGCTAAGGCAGCTGCACCCGGTGCAACCATCACAAAACACGAGACCCGAGAACTAGAAAGGCGAGGCCTCACCACCCATTTATCCCTCCGCCTTTCAATTAGCCCCACATGTGATTATCGGCCAGGCTGGCACAATTAACTAACTCAGCATCCTTAATAAACTCGATGTTTGTGAGTATATACGTGTGCATGCCGGGTAGCCATTGCAAGGAACTTTGAAGCCCAGCAGAGAAGGCCTTGGGAGGGGTGCTTGGTGCCAGAATAAAGAAGGTTGGAGCATGCCGGCATGCCTCATAGAAGTCTGCTTTGAGTTGAGGTAGACGCTGGTTCTCCTTCCTCCTTGCAAAGTTGGAGGAGGTCAGAAGCCGCCCACCTGCATGCATGTCTTACACCCCCTCACCCAGCTTCCCCTGCTGTTAACAGTGCACATAACCATGGCACACTTGGCACCACTGAAGAGGGCAGTGATGGCTCAGTGGTCGGATCCTCGTCCTCCAGGCAGGAGCTACGGGCTCAATTGCCAACCAGTTCACCTCCAGCACAGCGCAGCCTTGCATGTTGCTGCGATGTGGAACAGGTGTCAGTGGAGTTCCCAGACTAAGGTGGACTCTGAAGAAAGGCCTGGTGGTCCTACTTCCAGAAAACCCTGCCCTTGAAAACCCTCTGGATCCCAGCAGTCTGCTCTGTTCTGCTGAGGGCCCACCCCCTTGAGTTGACGGAGGGGGTAGAGGGTGAGGCTCCATAGCAGTTGAGAAGAACAACAAAGAAGCCAAGATCTGAGTGCCCGCTTTCATTCAGACGTCACCTGTTTTTCCCCATCAACGATTTTTTTTCTGGCCCAAGACCTCTCCCTGCGCTCGGCCATCATCTGCCTTCTCCGTTTCCCCTGGCCTGTGACGGCATGACCTTGACACTTTCAGGGACTATCTTTTCATCACTGCCTACCCATTGGCTTTCAAGGGTAGGAAGGGGCTCTGCATCTCCCCCCTGTGTCTTCTCCCTTCCCCCAGCCTTCCCGGTGCAGTGGCACCTCCCCAAGATGGTTCTTCCTGAATGAAGGAACCCGGGAGCTGGCTGACTCCTTTGTCTGCCCCCCACCCCCCATTCCTCTCCCCCACCCCATGTTCTGCCGACATCCTCGCCACAGGCTAGACCGGGAGAACTTCACAGTGAAATGAAAGCCCGTCTCCTTTCAGAAAATCCCGGTTCTAATCTTTTCTTTGTAGACATCAAGGATTCATTTCTTTAATATTTAGGGGCTTTTGTACCAAAGAGAAGCAGCCACATTTGCATCAGACGTCTCATTTTTCAGGGCAGGCAAGAGAGATCTTCCTAGCAAGACGAGGGCTTCCAACCCGGAGCTGTCACTTGCCGTCTCGGCTTCCCCCTCCCCTGTCTTTGGGTTTCTGGCAGGGGGCCAGGAAAGGGGGAGGGTGTGTGTGAGTTGTCTGGAATTACCCTCACTCCGGGAGGCCCTCCCTGCCACAGCCAGATTAATTAGAATCTTAGCATCTCGGAAAGTTACCGAGACCCCTGGCTGTGGATGGAGATGAATTCAAAAGCTTGCTTTCTTTGCTGGGCCCTCGGAATAGCTCAATATTTGCCACAAGGGGCCAAGAGTCAGGCTTTGGGTGCACCCCCTTTCTGACCTCACTGGCCGCCATCAAGTGGATGCCGCCCTCAGAGTGACCCCGCGGGACAGGGTAGAGCAGGGCTTTCCAGGCGTCCATCTTCAGACCAGCACAAAGCCCACTGAGATTTAGATGATTCCGAGGCCTGCTGACCCCGCAGGACAGAGTGGAACGGCTCCTTGCCGTTTCCAAGACTGCAAATCTTTACGGGGCAAAAAGCCTCATCTTTCTCCCAGTGAGAGGCTGGTGGGTTTAGAACCTACCTACCTGATGGTATAATGCAGCACATGCCTGCCCACGGTGCCCCCAAGGCTCCTTTATGGAGGCTCAGTCTCTCTCGTTGCCCGCTGGTCCATTCTGACTCCTAGCGACCCTTTAGGACAGAGTAGAATGGCCCCTGGGGATGTCTGAGACTGTACCTCTTTTTAGGAATAGGAAAGCCTCCTCTTTCTCCCACGGAGCGCCTGGTGGTTTTGAACTGCTGACCTTGTGGTTAGCAGCCATTTCACAGAAGGAGACACCCTCCTCTCTCTCCCGCATAGTGGATGGGGAATTCAGTCAGCAGCAGAGTGAACCTCGTGGAGCTAAACTAGCTGCTCAGAAGTGGGGATTCCCTTCCATGGCTGGCACAGGCCAGCCCCACAAGACCAAGGCCAAGGCCAAGTCAGGGAATGTCAGAAAAATACCCACTTCAAGGTAATTTCCCAATCACGACGGCCCCTGTAGCTGCAAGGCAGTGGCCCAGGTTTAATCTCTCCCCTGAAGTCTGTCAGGAGTGAAAACGAGCCTGGGTGAGCCTTTGAGACACTTCCCGCGACTTGCAGGAATCCAATTTCTGGCTCAGGCATAAATCCGAAGCCATCCGTGCCCGGGGCAGGGGCGGGGGCTGGGCGTATTGGCTGAGGATAGATTTCACAAATCCATGCATCCGTGCGAGGCATAGGTGGTCACGGGGGAAATTTATCTCCCAGGGCTGGCGGAAGCATATCGCTCCGGTGGCCAGGGACGCTCCTGCACCAAATGGAAGGTGTTTGCCTCAGGCTCCCAGGTGGGTGAGGGGAGAACAGAGGCCTTGTCGGCAGAGAAGCGTGACCATGAGGTGACAGGGGACCAACCTGCTAGCTAATAACTCATCCACAGGCTGATAGCCGGGCTCCGGAGCTGCCTGGAGACCCACGGCCTTCCTGCCTTACATCACTGGCTTGTCACCCTGGAATCCCTGGTGGTACAATCAGTTGGTGCACCGGCTGCTGGTGGGTCAGGCCCTCCCTGAGGTGCCTCAGAAGAAAGGCCGGGCTGTCTGCTTCTGTAAAGCCCACTCTGCAAACCTGGGGTGGGGCGCATTTCCACTATGACACACGGGGGGTGGGGAGGACACTGCCATGAGCTTGTTGTTGCTTTGGCTCAGTGAGAGTCCCTGCGTGGTGTCAACCGTGAACTCCCTTGGCCACTAAAGGAGGACCGGAGGTTGAAGTTCACCTGGAAGAAAGGTGTGGCGGTCCACTTCCGGCAAAATCAAAGACTCCGAGGCAGCAGGGCTTGGCTTTTCCAGGGCTTCAGAGACGTCTCAAAGGCAGCCCTTTCTCCCATGCGGTGGGGCAGCGGAGTACAGTGGCTCCCAGCGCAGACTGCGAAGCCAGGGTGCCCGGGTTCAAACCCGGCTCTGCTGCACAAGGTCTGAATGACCTGGTGCCTCAGTTCCCCCAGCACAGCAACCCTACAGGACGGAGTAGCACTAACTGCTCTTGTGGTTTTCTGGGACCACACATTTTAAGGGGAGCTGACAGCCTCATCTTTGTCTTGTGGAGTGGCTGGGGGGTGACCGGCGGTTAGCAGCCCCGCGCTTAACTCACGGCACCATCAGGCCCCCTCCCAACTGTAATAGAGGGCTGATGATACCAACGTCAGTCATTGGGTCAATTGCTAATCCAGCTTCTAGCACACAACTGAATATACCGAATGTGGTACTGAGATGTGATGTCAAGGAGGCACCACTGCCTAGGGGCAGAATTCGACCTGTCAATCACAGCTTTGAAGCCGCCTCCTTGGGGGCGTGGCCTGTGTAAAGGAAGAAACTGGGACCGTCCATCGTTCTCACTGCCATTTAGCCTGCCTCCTCTCTGGGACTTTCAGGGGTGGCCCTATATGGGTCACCTAACCCCGAGAGCTGTCTACACCCTGCAATACTTCCATCGACCTAGGATCCACGGGACTCTGTGATCCCCCTGCACATAGATCCCCCTGTTTCTGTTGTTGTTGTTGTTTTCTCTCTAGACAAACCAGCCCAACACACCAGGGGAGCTTCAAAGAGTTCATGGGGAAATGTCATTATCTTTCCCTTCCTTTTCTCTACCAAGGCCCCCAGTCCATTTCTCCATTTCTAAAACCCCCCTGTGCAAGTAAGCGTGAGGTGATGGAATATGGAATAAAAGTAGGTGAAGATTTGCCGGTGCGAACACAGAAAAGATGGCCAGGGGCCCGTCTGGCGGTTGGGCGGCCAGTTTAGATCTTGGCTCTGGGTTCCTCATTCTAGAAGCCCTGGTGGCCTAGTGGGTTACGTGCTGGGCTGCTACCTGCCAAGGTCAGCAATTCGAAGCCACTGGCTGCTCCACCAGAGAAAGAGAAATCATGCTGCTCCCATGAAGCGTTTCCGTCGTGGAAACTCACAGGGGCAGTTCTAACTCTGCACTACGGGGCCATGACGAGGCAGAACCAACCGGATGGCAGTGAGTGAGTGAGCTGGTACCTTGTCTCTCAAACAGGTGTGATGACCATGCCAGCGGCCACCTCCTGGGGCCCGTCGCAAGCGTCAAATGAGCTAATATACTTGGCGCACTCAAAGGAGCAACTCATTTCAAGCATTGTGAAACATTGCGAAATGTCAGCTGTTGTCTTCTCCAAGTAGGACAGTGCCACCACGGCCACCCCAGGGCTCATAGATTACCAAGGAAGAGGCGATCCTTGGTAAGCCGGTGTAACAAGTGCTCAGGGCCCTGTGGGCGCAGAGGCTGGCTGGCTTGGAGGGGACAGCTGCCTGGTAGGATGGTAGGAGAACTAGCCAGGCAGGCTCAAAGGCTGAGCAGGGGCCAGCAGGGTGGGGGGGAGGGTGCAGAGCCGGGGTGAAGGCTCAGAGGAAAAGAGCACCTGTGCGCCCCTCAGAGCCCTACTGAGTGCCCACTTGGCCAGAGGAGCCCCGGTGGCACAGTGGGTATGTGTCGGGTTGCTAACTGCGGGGTCAGCGATTGCAAACCAGCTGCCCCCTGGGAGAACGATGGCAAGGCTCTCTACTCCCGGAAAGAGACCCAGTCTCAGAAACCCACCAGGCCACTTCTACCCTGTCCTGGAGGGTCGTTCTGAGTCGGCATGGGCTCGGTGGTGGTGAGCTTGGGTTTTGATGTACTACATGCCACTGTCCTGGCCACTGGGGTCAGCGGAGATGCTGCAATGGGCAAGGATCCCCGTCCCTGTAGCAGCTATGCTGTGGTGGGAGCTGTGGGTTTGTGGGAGGCGTGGAGGTGAGCTGAGAAGCGAGTGCCCTCCAGGTCTTCTCTCCCTACATCTCCGTCCTCTTGGTGCCCCAGAGGCAGATCCCTATGGACTGCATCACCCAGACATCCCTGCCCTTGGGCTTCTGGATGAATCGGACCAATGAGAGCAGCCAAGGGATTGGAGAGCAGAAGTGGCGGTGGTGGTGGGCATTGTGGCGTGGACTCCCACTCACAGTGATGGAGCAGAGGTGCACACATAGACGCTGGGTGGGTTGGAACCACCAACCTTTGGGTTAGCAGCTGAGGGCCTAACTGGTGCCAGCAGGGATAGGAGAGACCATCTGTGGGTTAATCCACAGATTTCCTTCCTGCCAGGCAGTGTTTTGGTGTTGAAGGCGGTGGTGGAAGTGGTGGTGGTGGAGGAGAAGGTAGAGGTGGTGGAGGTGGAGGTGGAGGTGGTGCAGGAGGAGGTGG
>NW_022103934.1:1966390-1970093 GCF_000313985.2 Echinops telfairi | reverse complement strand
ATGGAGGAGGAGGAGGAGGTGGTGAAGGAGGAAGAGGTGGTTATATAGGAGGAGGTGGTGGTGGTGGTGGTGATGATGGCAGCAGTGGTGGTGGCCCTCTCCTGAAGTGGGTGGCTCCTCAGGCGTCCCCATCTACAGCTTTGTGTCTCTCTCTGGCCTGAGGAGGGTCACTGTATGCTGGGTCACTGACCCCAGAGTTTTCAACATCCCTTTGCACATTCTCCCAGCCCGGCCCCAAATCAGGTGTCATCCAGCTGGTTGTGACTCACGGAGACCCCGTGTGTGTCCGAATAGAACCCTCAGATTTTCAGGTCATCTGGAAGGTGTTGGCCTGGACTCTCCTCTGAGGCACCTCTGGGTGGACAGGTTCAAACCTCCAACCTTGCGGCTCACAGCCAGCTGCTCCGCACCTTTGACAATTGTTGGCTTCTCCTCCCTCCTCCCTTTTGAGGATGCCACGTGCCCTGCTCTGGGACCCTGCCCGATTCAGGGATGCTCAGATGTCAGGCAGGACCCCCTTCCGCACGCAGGGTCTTGAAAGGTGTCAGGTGGAGCAGGAAGCTGCACGAAGCCGGAGGAAGAGCCGGCTGGGCAGGTTCTGGCGAGGAGCAAGATGGGAAGAGGCAGAGAAAGCCGCCCGCCCGATGGGGGCTCCCCGCCAGTCCTTCTGTCCTTTGGAGTTTTCTAGGGTTTTCAAGGAAAGGCATCTCAAAGACAGAAAACAGCACCTGCCGGGAGGCACGGAGGCTCAGAGGGGAGGGGACAATGACTGTCACCTGGGTCACCAGAGCCCTTTGTTAGTGAGAATATGGGCCACTTGAAGGGAAATCGATCTTGGCTGAGCACGGAGCAGCTGATCCCTCCAGAGCCAGGACTGGAGCCAGCAGCGGCCAAGCGGGGGATTGTTCTGCCAGGTGCCAGGGCACAGAGGGCCTCCAATCGATGTGCATTGTGGCCACCGGCGCCTGCGCCGAGCTGAGGAGGGACGTGGACATTACTGCTGGCCTGGGGGAGGGGGGCGTCACCGCTTAGAACACCTGTCAGCAGCAGCAGCAGCTCCTGTGCCAGGCCCGTGGCATGTGTGATGTGTGTACGGCGTTGCTGCCTCTCAGTATGGCCTTGAGCGAGTGACTTCAATGTCACAGGGACTCAGTTTTCCCATCTGCAGTTCAGGGCTCACCACAGCACCCCCTCTTAGGGTTGCCGTGGAGGTTAACTGAGGGAGCACTAAGCCGCTGCTGCTGCTGCTGCTGCGAGGGGCTGGCACGGCGGTTCCGACTCATAGCAACCATCCGGGCAACAGAAGACCCTGCCCGCTCCGGCACCGTGGGGATCCATCTCCTGGATGGGCTTCCTCTCTTGTGCCGCCCCTCTACTTTACCAAACATGGCGTCCTTCTCCAGGGACTGGTCTCTCCTGACAACATGTCCAAAGCATGTGAGAGGAAGTCTTAGCCCTCCGCCCTACTAAAAAGCATTCTGACTGGACTTCTTCCTAGGCAGATGTGTTTGTCCTTCTGGCAGTGCTGAAAATACATAGCAAATACTGTGTACGAGCCAGCTATTGAATGATGGGGCCTCAAAGGCCTGCGAGTAGCCATCTAATGTACACTGGTCTCTCCCAGCTCGGTGGAAACAAGGGTAAAGAAAGTCAACGATGCATGGAGACAATTTATCCAACAGACTAAGGGACCACGTGAACATCCATTTCCAGGCTTCTGAGACCAGACGGACTAGAGGGTGCCCAGCCACCGCTAGCCACCGCTCTGAAAAGGCTCACATTAGAAGGTCCCGGATAGAGTGGGAGACAAATGTGGAATAAAACTCAAAATCACAAAAGAGACCAGACGGGTGGAACCCCTGAAGTTATAGTCTTTAGTCACCCCTCAAGTCTGGAAATGAAATCGTCCCCATCGCTCAATGTTCAGCCAAACAGCAGACAGGTCTCTAGGGGAACAACCATACTAGAGGTATATGCACACCGTAGACTACTTAACCATTTGCTATCAGAAGGGCAGCATTTACTTTTTTTTTTTTTTAGTAGCATTTACTTAAGGTCAAAGTTCTGAAGGGTGAGGAAAGGGGGAAGAATGGAAGCAGAAAACACAAGGGGACATGGGCTAAGTGATGGCGCATCACGGAGGCGACGACCGGTGAGAGGAAACAAAAGGGGTCTGTATCGTTCAAGGGAGAGCACGTCGGCTCTGTGAGCCTTCACCCAATTCACAGTTTAAAAGAAGAAAACAAATTCAAAAATTAAAGGCAACCACAACAAAGTCAACGACTGATGGGATGACCTCTGGTCATCTTCATTCGGTGTGATGTCAGGGAGGAAAGGTCAAGGGGCGGAGCCTGATGAGCCATTAGGGCTCATTAAGGAAACAGAAGCCAGGCCAGATGGTTCTATGGAGGGGATGTAATATGGGCAGTGGGGTAGCCGGGCACCAGAAGGGCTGAAAGGGAACACAAGAAGCCACCATCGCCCTAGAGTTGGGGTGCAAAGAGAGGAGAGGCTGTTACCAGGGTCCAGGAGTGAGGGCCGCTAGATTTGAACCTAAACCACGTACCCTCCCAGGGAATCTGAGGCAAGGCAGAGAGGGAGACAACTGGCTTCTCCTTGCCTCCCACCCTCAAAAACTCTTACTGCAGCCTCCTATTGGTTGACCCTAGCAGGAAGTCAGTGGGCAAGGGAGGCTGGGAAATGTAGTTCACACAGAAGGACCAAGCTGCCTGAATTCAGAGCAAGTGGGGGGGGGGGGTTTGCGAAGAGGGGCAGGGAATTGATTTGAGGGGCGCATATAGAGAACAAAGGGCTCACAGTTCTGGCTGCCTCTCGAAGTTTCTTAACCACCAAGCTACACACGATGCAGTCTTTGCTCAGGCCAACGATTAGCCCATTTCATCCACACAACAAGCTTTGAGAAGATGGTGACAATGCCGGGTCCTTGTCTCTAGTTAAGAACTCAGTTTGAAAGTCACCTCCTCAGGGAGTCCCTTTCTGGCCACCTCCTTTTAGCATTCCTTCTCAGGCCCCACCTTTCCACCTGACCCTTCTTGGGGCAGAAGCCACGCATTTGTTGCCGGGTATGTAGTATATGACCCACTAGACAGGACTTTTACCAGGGCAAGGACCTCAGGTCTCCCCCCTGCCATATCCCAAATGCCCAGAATAGCGCTCGGCACATGGTAGGTGCTCCCTATATATTTATAAGTTTGTTTTCTTTTCCGTATACAGTGGATCACACTTCCATTCAACAATTTCTCCACAGACCGTTTCCATGACATGGTTACGTTGATACTGTGTCTCCAGTCTGACCATCTTTCCCCATATTATTTCCCCATGATGACCGTCAGCTCGCTGCCCATTCGACCTGTGTCTGAGCTTTACTGCTACCAAGCTGAGCGCGGCGAGATCATGCCTCAGAGGAGGGCCAGGCGCCAGGCGAACATTCTTTCCTCATTCAGCAAAACCACTGTTGAGTCTGAAGACGACTTCAGAGGATGTTTTTGGCTCAAGGATCAAACATTTTCCCAGGGCCACAGATTCGAGGGTTCCATTAGCCTCAGTGAGCTGCACATGCGTGTGTGTGTGTGTGTGTGTGTGTGTGTGTGTGACCTAGAGGCAATGCTGCTTGCTCTCAGAGTCAGATATGTGGAGTTAGGACTGGGAACCCAGGTTCCTGGTTTTAGATAATGCTGGCGTT
>NW_022103934.1:1949959-1964942 GCF_000313985.2 Echinops telfairi | reverse complement strand
TGAGACCGATCATAACCGTTTATAGGAGTAGAAAGCCCAGTCTTTCTGCTGAGGAGCAGCTGGGGGCTTTGAACCGGAGACCTTGAGATTATCAGCCCAACGCCATAACTTCTAAGGCACCAGAGCTCTTCCGAATTTGCCCAAGGACTTTCCAAAGTCCACGCCTCCCTCAGGGCTCAGAGAAAACATCGCCGCCTCCAGGAAGTCTTCCTCATCCTTGAAGCCATGTCAGCGTTCCCTCCTGCGTGTGTCTTCAGAGTTACCTGTCTCTCCCCACCTCAGAGGCTCTTACATTTAGTTCCTCTCCTTCCCTGGGTGCCCAGTGACTGTGAGCACCCAAAAGGCAGGGGTTGGGTCTGTGCCATTTCCTGCTGTGGCCACAACCCCAGCACGCACTGGTCTAAGTAGGCATCAAGATATGAATGAATGAATGAATGAATGAATGCTTCCCACTCTGAGTTCTCTCTGTCACTCTTTCTCCCCCATTCTGTCCACATACTTGGACCTGTTCTCTCAGCCTGCCTCACCTCCCTTCTTCCTCTCCCCTCTCAAAGGACATGGGTGGCAGTAGGGGTGCTCTGTGTTGTGAAGGGGTTCTGGGGCCATGGGCATTTCAGTGTAACTGAAGTAGACGAATCCTAGTGCCTGACTACCTGAGTTCGAATCCTAGCTCCTCCATTTTTCTAGCTTTGTGGTTTGGACAAGTGACTGAAATTCTCGGAGTCCCAGTTTCCTCAACTGCAAAATGGGAATACCAGTCTTCCTCATGCTGTAGAACAATTAAACAAGTTATTCCTAATGGCTCAGGGGCAGCACTTCCCCACCTAGGCTCCCTTCTGCAATCCCCAGGCCAGCCTGGCTGCAGAGGACGGTGTCTCTGGCAATTAATGGATCTGGAAAGGAGCTCAGCTGTGTCAACCGAGCTCTGGTGCCAAGTTGGCCTGGTTTTCTTCCCGAGAGAGTCGAGCACAGGTTCTGGTGTCAGACATCCAGCTTGTGATTGGCATAAATGCCTGGCAATCCTGCAACCGCCCCCCATCCCAATCAGGGGTAGGGTGGATGGTAGGAGCTGCTGTTGGGGCCCTGACCACACCCCTTGCCTGACATTGCCCTCCGCTCCCAGCTGCTGAGCTCAGAGGCTCGCAGCTGACACCTGTGACTCTCAGAGAACCGCCCGTGGCTTTTGGAGAGGTCTGGGAGGTGTCTGCCATCCAGTTACAGATGGATGGGGGAGGACGGAAGCCTGCCCCCTCGTCTCATGGTGCAGCTTACATTCCAGAGGGCCACCGCCCCTGTGGATGAAGCCAAGGAGAGACTTGACTTAAGACAGGCCATCTTGACCTGTCCCGTCCTTCATCCCAGTCCTGTTCCCCTCTCCATCCCCACTTCCTCCCATCAATAATGTATCCTGAATCTCGTCTCAGGTTTTGCTTCTTGGGAACCCAACCTAAGGTAGGGGAAACGGTGAACATTCCGTATGAGAGAGGATTTAGGCGGCCGTCCCTTGAAGCTCACGTTCACAGACAGGCACCGCGTTTTGTCACTTCCACCTAAGCCTCCAATCCATCAGGCAATCCCGAGAGTTGTTCCAGCTTCCAAATGCATCCCAGATTCTGCCTGGTCCGCGAGCTCTACATGCACAGCCCTCATCGCTCTCTGCATTAAAATTGATCGTCTTTCTTGTCTCTCTCCCCCATTACGCGGCCAGGTCCCCAAGGGGTCGGGTTGTTACTTCCTTGTTGATGACTGTGCCCTCAACCCTAAATAGTGCCTGGCACTAGGATGTTGGCCAGGTAGCTGTCTTCAAATTTTCTTGGCATAGACAAAGTGAGGGCTCCTACCCTTGCACCCATTTGTTGAACATCGCAATGCCTTCAGTGTAGATTGGACTTCCGACCAGTTCTCTGGGGTACAGGGACTCTAGATGTTTCTGCCATCTTCTTTTGAATGTTTCCCATATCATTCGAAAGGAGCTCTGGCAGTTCTGTGAGATAAGCATCGGGTTGCTAAGCGAAAGGTCAGTGGTTCAAAACCCTCAGCCACATCCAGGGAGAAAGATGAGGCTGTCTGCTCCTGTCAAGATTTACTGTCTTACAAAGCAGGTGCATAAGCAAATATGGTGAAGAAGGCTGATGATACCTAGCTATCAAAAGATATAGCATCTGGTGTCTTAAAGGCTTAAAAATAAACAAGCAGCCATCTAGCCCAGAAGCAACAAAGCCCACATGGAAGAAGCACACCAGCCTGTGCGATCATGAGGTGTCGGTGGGATCAGGTGCCAGGCATCAAATACCCAGAACAAAAAAGCATATCATTGTGAATGAGGGGTAGTGCAGAGTGGAAACTCAAAGCCCATCTATAGACAATTGGACATACCCTTATAGAAGGGTCGTAGGGAAGATACAAGCCAGTCAGGGTGTGAAACATACAACTTTACTCTAGTTCTTTAATGCTTCCTCCCCCCAACTATCATGACCCCAATTCTACCCTACAAATCTGGCTAGACCAGAGCATGTATATGGGTACAGATAAGAGCTGGAAACACAGGGAATCCAGGACAGATAAACCCCCCGGGACTAATATTGAGAGTAGCCATACCAGGAGGGTAAGGGTAAGGTGGTGGGAGAAAGAGGGAAGGGATCACAATGATCTACATATGACCCCCTCCCAGGGGGATGGACAACAGAAAAGTGGGTGAAGGGAGACATCAGTCAGTGTAAGACATGACAAAATAATAATAATTTATAAATTATCAAGGGTTTGTGAGGGAGGATGGGAGAGGAAGGGGGCTAAAAATGAGGAGCTGATACCAAGGGCTCAAGTCGAAAGCAAATGTTTTGAGAATGATGAGGGCAACAAATGTACAAATGTGCTTGACACAATGGATGTAGGTATGGATTGTGATAAGAGTTGTAGGAGCCCCCAATAAAATGATTAAACACAAATAATAAAAGAAGGTTTACCGTCTCGGAAACCCTATACAAGGCTGCTCACCTGGCAGCATTGGTTGAATGGCAGTGGGTTTGTTTGGGTGTGTCAGTCAATATTTAGCCCCTGCAGTCCTTCCATACCGTAACTGGAGTCTGCCGGTTTCTTCCTTAGTTCTTTAAGCTCAGAGAGCACCCAGGACGCTCTTCCTTGATGGTTCTCTCACTCAGGGTCTTCGTACCTGGCCTTAGAGTACTCTCCGTGTCCTCTCCAGCTGCCCTTTGAACCTTCTCCTCAGCGTGTTCACTTTGCCTTTTCTCCCACGTCCTTTAGCTACTCTATGTTCAAGAACAAGTTTCCCAGTCTCTTTCGGCATCATTTTGGTCTTTTTCTTGTCTTTTATATGGCTTTTTTGTTATATATAACGCCTTTGATGTCCCCCCACAACTTGTCTGGTCTTCAAGCATTCGTGGTCACTCCACCAAATCAACTGGGCTGGCGGCTCATGCTAGGTGGGACATTCTTTGGTTCTTGTGGACTTGTTTTCATTGTCTTCAGCTTTACCTTATTCTTCACAAAATAAAACCCAAGTTGATTCCGACCCATAGTGATCCTATAGGACAGAGTAGTACTGCCTGTGTGGGTTTCTTTATGAGGGTTTCGTTATGAGAGTAGAATGCCTCATCTTTCTCTCATGGAGCAAGCGGTGGTTTTGAAATACTGACCTTGTGGTTAGGAGCCCAATGTGTGACCCACTACACCATCAGGGCTCCTGGTAACTGCTTACATCACTCTCCAACCAAACTCACTGCTGTCAAGTCAGTTCTGACTCTGAGATGCTATTGGACAGACTGAAACTTCCACGGTGGCTTTCTGAACCTGTAACTCTACAGAGTAGACAGCCTTGTTTTTCTCCCTCGGAGCTACATATGAACATGAAAGGTCTGTTCGGCAGTTAGTTCATCAGCTGTTAATATTGGGCTTCTCCATTGTCTCTTCCCACAAATATAGCCTATTGGGTTCGTATATATTCTACCTAGTGAGGGTCACCTATACAGTCAACATTTATGCTGTTGATAAAAAATGGTATTTCCAAAATTCTATCACGTGATCTCTAGTATCATTACTGTCACCAAGGCTGCATCTTCCAATTACTGATCCTTCTGTGATTCCAACTTGCATATTCCAGACACCAGTAATTATCAATGCTTTCTGATTGCATGTTTGATCACTTTCAGGCTGCAGAGGCTGGCAAAAAAAAAAATCTTCAATTTCTTCATCTTTTCCATTAGTGGTTGGCATAAATTAGTGGCATACATTTGAATAATAGTTGGATTTGCTGGTCTGCTTTGCAGGCGTAGGGGATCTTGTGTGGTTTAAAATCGGGGGTGTGCATCAGGGTTGCATTCTTCCACCATCCTTGCTTAATGTGTCCGATGATCAAGTCATTTGAGAAGAACATGACATCAGGGTTGGAGGGAGACTCATTAACAACCTGCGACGTGCAGATGACACAACTTGTGTGCTGAAAGCCGAGAGGATATGGGAAGCACTTCCTAACAAAGGTGAAAGAAGGCAGCCTTCAGTAGGGTTTACACCCCTTCAGTGGGGTTTATGCCCCTTCAGGCAGGTTTACGCCCTCAGTGGGGTTTACACCTCAACATAAAGGAAACAATGATCTTCATAACTGGTCAATAAGCAACATCATGAAAACAATATTGAAGTTGCCAAGGGTTTCGTTTTACATTAGCCCACAACCAACGCCCTGGAAGCAGCAGTCAAGAAACCCAAGGCTGTGCTGCCCTGGGCAAACCTGCTGACGAGGTCTTTTTTAAAGTCTTGAAAAGCAAAGATGTGCTGCGTGCTCCTGGTCCAAGGCATCGTATTTTTGGCGATCTCAAAGGAACCATGGATAAGGAAAGCCAACGAGGAACCGATGCCTTTGAAGGATGGTGTTGACAAAGACGGCTGACTATACCGCCCGCTGTCGAGCGAATGAATAGATCTGTCTCTGAAGAAGTACAGTCACGATGCGCCTTAGAAGCATGGATGGAGAGACTTAATTTTACCTTGGGCATGTGTATCAGGAGGGGCCAGCCTTTGTAGAAGAGCCTCATGCTTGTTCAAGTAGAGGTTCAGTCAAAAAAGAGGAAGGAAGGCTTTCACTAAGATGGACCACACAGTGGCTACAACCACAGGCTCAAACATGACAAGAATCCTGAGAATGGGGCTGGGCAGTATTTTCTTCCGTGGCTCATGGAACCACTATGAGTCAGACCAACGGGGGTCATCCCACACTGCATAGTCAGCGCTCAAGGAATGTTTCTGGCATTGAAGACTTAATCCTTTATCCCATCACTTAGAGACACAGTTACTCTTCTTTTTCTCTTACACTGTTTCATCAGCGAATCCCACTAGCGTGGCCTTCAGAATCTACCCACTCCACCCCTACTCACCCCTCATCTCCTCCCACTCCCCCTCCTCGCTCCCTGCTTCAAGCATATAGGGCCTCCCCTTTGGTCTTACAACATCTCAGCATGCCTCTGCACTGGGTCTTTGCACCGCTTGCTCCCTCAGCCTGGAAATGTTCTTCCGGTTGTTATCCGGTGAATGCCGACTCATGGCAACCCCTGCGTGTCAGAGTAGAACTGTGGTCCACAGGTTGTCAGTGGCTGAGTGTTTGCAAGCAGGTTGCCAGGCCTTTCTTCGGAGCTAATTCCGGATGGACTCGGACTGTCGACTGTTCAGCTAGCAGAGTGTATGGAGCATCTGCACCACCCAGGGACTCCTAGAATGTTCCTCCACCTCCTACGTGTCTTTACTCAAATGTCACTTTCAAGAGGCCTCTCCTGACCACCCTGGTCAGCACTCTCCACCCCCTCCCCTGCTTCGTCAGCTTCCAATGCGCTACATCATTTGTACATTAATATTGTGGACTATCGTTCTTCCCTTCTAGAATGCCAGGCAGGCGGGGATTTATAACTGCTTCTGTTCGCTGCTGTGCGCCAGCACCTTGAATAGCACCTTGCCCACAGCAGGTACTCGCTATCCATCTGCTTATGTGTGTGTGTTTAAATCCTCCCCAAAGCACTCTGAGGGTGCACCCTCCCTTATGTGGACAGGGAAACTGAGGCCCGGCGAAGGGGAATCGCCCTTCCTGAGGTGGTGCCAGCAGCTGGAACCCTGAGTCTGCCTGGGGTGTGACTGCCTGTGACCGAGTGTGAGGGGCCCGGTGTGTGCCCAAATGTCACACAGGACCTGTGCCACCCTGTTCAAGGAGCCTTGGTGTGTGTGTCTGGGTGCAAGAGGGAGGCAGGGGACAGACTACAGACAGGTGTGAAAGCCTCTCTCAGTGACCGTGTGCACAGTGTGTGTGTGTGTGTGTGAGTCTAGGGGGCCGCTGTGTGCCGCTGGAGCTGAAGTTGAAGGGCTGTAGTGGGTGAGGAAGAACGCTGTCAGCCCTAGGCCTGTTATTTATAGACGATCCCGGTTCATAAATTCCGAATGCTTTTTTTTTTATCTCCCTCACTGCCAGGCCCTTATAAATATTCATGAGTTTCCCGCCTTGGAATATTTAAGTAGTCAGAAGGAGCAGTGGGACTAGGAGAAAGGAGAGGGTCCCCGGTGGCGGGGGCAGGTGGGAAGAGGGGGCTCTCTCTGGAGCTGCCCCATCCCTTCGGACCCGCTGCAGCTGGCAAGATGAGGAGAGTTCTTGGCCAATAACAGAGTTCTACCAGTGCCTACTCTTCTTCTTCCCGGTGTCTATGGAAAAATACTGCTCACTCCGGGGGACAGAGAAGGTGTCGGCGCCGTCTTCTCAGCTCCTGCTCCAGCTCTGGCCGGGAAACCCGTTTCCCTGGTACCCCCAGCTCTGGAGGGAGGGAGAAGCCCCTCCGACGCAGCCAGAGGAAAAAGGTTCGGGAGGCAGAACCTAGGGCAGGGATGCCATGCCTCACACCCCGGAAGGGGCCGGGTCCAAAGGGGAAGAAATAAAAATGCCTATGTGCTTATGTCTAGGAGTATGGAGGTGTGTGCAACTCTTCGAATGTGTAGGGGCAGGGAGGGTCCATAGCGCTGTTCCTAACTTTTCAAGTTCATCTCTCTTGGGCACAGGTTAGCCCTGGGCTTGCCCATTCCCAGTGAAGTCCCACTGGGCGTGATTTCCTTTAGCCAGTGCCGTGTGAGTCGAAGTGACTTCCGGGCGAAAGTTTTAAGGGCCAGTGGCAATTGGCCACGTTCTTGTCTCAGCAGCCCTGGAAATGTGTGTTGACGCCATGCCTTTGGCAACTGGAATGTGAGAGGCTCCTGCCAACCTGCATGTAGCGTGAGCAAAAGCCGCACTCTGGTTGTGATATTCCGCTGGGACGAGGGGGCTGCCTGTTGGGCAGCAGAGCCTCGCCTGTGCTGACTGGCAGTGAGCCTGGTGGTGGGTGAGATTGGTGGGTGGCACAGCAGGGCATTCGTGTCTGTGTGCCAAGAACACACATGAGGGTATGACTGTTTATAGCGCTAAGCATGCCAGCATCTGGGATGTGGGAAGTGGCGTGTGTGAGTGTGTAAGACAGCGCATGGGTACACATGTGGGTGCCCATGCGTACACGCATGTGCGAACATGGACATGAGGGTCAGGGCACTGTTCTCAGAGACCAGGTGCCTCACAGTTGTAACCCAGTAATAAGTATGGTCAGTCTGCCGCACAGACCTCTTTAGAGTATCGAAGAGCAAGGATGCTATTTTGAGGACTAAGGTGAGCCTGACCCAAGCCATGGTATTTGCCATTGCCTTATAAGCATGTGGAAGTTGGATATGGAACAAGCAGGATCCTGGAAGAATCGACACTTGTGAGTCATGGGGCTGGAGAAGACTACGGAGAGGACCACGGAAACCAATCGGTATTGGAAGAAGGAAGGCCAGCGTGCTCCTTAGAGACAAGAATGGCAAGACTGCCTTGTACAGGCTTTGGACGTATTGTCAGGAGAGACCAGTCCTTGGAGAAGGACCTCATGTTTGGCAAAGTGAAAGGGCAGCAAAATAGAGGAAGACCCTCACAAGATGGACCGACACAGCGGCTGCATCCGGGGGCTCGGGCATAAGAGTCATTGTGAGGCTGGCGCAGGGCCGTGCAGTGTTTCGTTCTGGGGTGCACGGGCCACTGTGGGTGACTTGATGGCAGCTCACAACAACAGGGAGTATGGAGGCATCACAGTTTGGGAAGTTATGACTGCGGGTATTTGTGAGACGGTCATGAGGGTGTGTGTGTGTGTGTGACTGTGCATGTATGTCACAAGGTCTGTGTGCGACTGCTCTGTCAGAGTGCATGTCTATGCAAAGCGCGGGTCTCTGTCTCTGAGGCAGACATGTGGATTTATACGTTCTGTATCTGTTGCTGGGGGAAGGTGTGATCCCCAATATGAGGCGTGATGCAGACATCACTCGCGTCTGGATCAGAGCGGTCACAGACAATGTGGGCAGGAATGACAGCCAGCCGTCCTTCCTGCACACCCCTGCACCATGGACTCAGGTGAGTGTGTTTCAGGCCCATGCATCCCTGGCCCCAATTCTAGATGATCTTGTAGTGAAAAATAAAATTCTCTTCCCTTCCTTGATCCCGGGACATGCCATGTCATTGGTGATGGCGATCAGTCCCAGAGACACTCCATAGTTTGAGGGAAATGACCCAACTAGTATGGAGATCTCCACAGAGCAAACCTGTTCTCGCTCAACTTCCCCCAAGATAAGCCCGTTTTCTGGTTCTATGCTCCCGGGCTTGCTTTGATGTGTCAAAGGATGTGAGTCAAGTCCTGGACCATCCCCAGACCCAAGTCCAACCCTGGGCTCTGCCAGTGTCCACATGCCTCCCTGGTCCAGGGATGGCCTTGTCTATCTCCCGCCTTTTATGATTGTACGGATCTACCCTGAACTTGGATTTGGCTTGCCTAGGACCAGGGTAGTCTCAGGTTTAGTCTTGGTCCATTCCATCTTGAGACGACTCGAATTGGTCGGAGTCATCTATGAAGTATCTTAAGAACTCAGGGTGTGTCCCTGTTATGTCCCCAGGTCCCCCCACTCAGAACCTGAGCTGACCTTGGTTTATCTCAGAATCCAGTTCCCCACCAGCCAGCCCGGGGTCCACCTTGTCCCAGCTCAGCTTTCACAATCGGAAGGAAGAGAAATCAATGACTGAGATTTCCTTTCCCTGAGCATCTCCCTATTTGCAGAGCCACAACCCCCAAAGTGGCAAGATCCTCTTGGGTGAACATCCATCGCAAATGACTGATATATTCCAGGATTAATGAGAGTCATGGGATTTCTTTCTCCGCCCCCCCCCCCAATGTCATTATCTAAAATGCATTAAAGTGAATTATATGGGCTTTTCCAATGATTATTAGAAGGCTGTCTTGGTGGGCTATTTCAAACACTGTTAGATCTTCAAGAATTGGGGACTTTACAAGGACTGAGCACCCCACAACTGAGCTTACCGGGCTCAGATGCCAAACCTCGGGCCAGGAGTTCAAGAGGGGGCTTTGAAGAACAGCCTGCTTAATGGGGTGTGTGTGTGTGTGTGTGTGTGTGCCATGCGGAGAGCCAGTGCATTGTGTTGTGGGGTGGCTGGAGCGAAAACAGCGAAGAGGAGAGCCTCTATCCTTCCCCAAGCTTCCCCGGCCTCGCTTCCAAGCTTCCGCACAATGGAATCCCTCTTCTCCCCCATGTTGCTGTCGCTAGGCGCTGGAGTCAGTTCCAAGTCGTAGCAACCCTGTGGACGGCAGAACAAAGCCCTGCCCAGTCCTGCGCCGTCTTCACAATGGCCCGTGTCTGAGGCCACTGTGTCAGCTCACTTCCTTGAGGGCCTTCCTCTCTGTCGTTGCCCCTCGACTTGACCAAACGCCTTCTCCAGGGACCGGTCTCTCCTGACAACGTGTCCACAGTGCGTGAGAAGAACTCTCGCCATCCTGGCCTCCAAGCGGCACTCTCCCCCATAGCAGCTCACACATCTCTGACCCATCCAGGCCCCTCCCTCCTGTTCCAATGGAGAAGCGACCTCTCTTCCTAAAGCTCCTGAGCCCATCGCTGCCGCTGTCCCCTTGTGCCTTCTCAGTACTCTTATACAATCCACATCCTCGCGTCCTCTTACATGTTCAACCTCCTTCTCTTGACTAGAACTTTTTTAAAAATAAGCTCGTCTCTTATTATAAAACACCTGACTTGACTCCTTCCATCTGTCTTCTTCTCGGCGGCTTAGTTGCCCACACCAACGGCTTCCACCTCCTCACATTCTGAATTCCCCCTTCACCAGCTCCCATCTGGTCTCCGACCTCCCTGGGTCAGCAGCCCAGCACCTGCCAAGTCCACCAGTGGCCTCCAGGCTTCTAAACTGAGTGGGTGTGTTTCAGCTCTCCACATCTTTCTTCACTTCCCGGAGCATCCAACCATTGACTAACCCCTCTTTCTTAATAAGTGTTCTCGCCTTGGCCCCTGCGACACACGCCTGCCTAGTTCCCTCCTCCGACCTGGCTCTACCTCCTTGGCAGATTCACCTTCCTTCACTGGGCCAGCAGATGTTTCTCTAGACCAGGGTTTCTCAACCTCGTCACTCCTGATGCTTAAGGCTACTTGTAATCCAGTTCTGTGTGCTGTAGGCTGTTAAACAGAACCCTTGACCTCTGCTCCCTTGATAGCAATAGCACCCCTTACCTCAGTGGTGACAGCTACATAGTCCCAGATCCAGCTGGTGTTGAGTGGACTCTGACTCACACTGACCTCATGTGTGTCAGAGCAGAACTGTGCTCCACCGAAGTTTGCAATGACCGAGTTGTCAGTAAGAGATCGCCTGCCCTTTCTTCTGAGCCGTCCCTGGCCGGACGCCTTTTGTTAGCAGCTGAGCACATTAACTTGTTTGCACCACTCAGGGGCGGGGAGAGCAAAGTTGCTTCTGGTTGAGAGCCATTGCTCTAGACTCAGCTTCGAGCTACCTCTTGACCTCATGCTTTCTCTAGAGTTCTCCCCCTTGCCCAAAGCTCCACCACGACTGGTACACACCTACATCCTCAGGACTCCAGGTCGATGTCTTCCTTGGCCTCCTTGACCCCCGTGTGAATGTCTCCAGATCATCTCAGTCTCAATGTGCGTAAAATGAGAAGTAAGATCTTCTCTCCTGACCTGGCTGTCGTCCAGCACTCCCTGCCACCATCTCCATCCATCTAAGTCAGTGCATCAGACCCCAGGCATGATCCTCATTCCATTTCTGTCCCTCAAGGTCATCGGTTTGAACCCACCAGCCTCTCCATGGGAGAACAGCGTGGAAATCTATTTCTGTCAAGATGACAGCCTTGGAGAAGCCCCAAGGGGCAGCAGCTCTCCTCTGACCTTTAGGGTCACTGCCAGTTGGGATGAACTCAATGACAACGACGTTAATTTTTTTGTTTGTTTGTTTTTGGTTGTTTCTTTTAACCAAGTTTTTTGAAATCACCTCCTAGCTATCTTTAGAATGTATGCACGGCTCTAACTCTTCATCATCACCAGCTGGTCCAAGCTGCCCTCACCTTTCACCTGGACAGTTCCCAGGGTTTTCCACCTGGTCCATCTCTCGCTCTCCTTTCACCAGTCCACATGGAGACTAGGGGATTTTTGTCATGACATCGGATTACATCATCCATTGGACGAAACCCTACTGGTGAACCCCTTTCATTCTTAGGGCATCATTTAAACTCCCTAACGTGGGTCCAGGTTCTGTCTTCCACTTTGAGATAGTTAAAGTTTACTGTGCCAACCTGGTCAACAAACACAGGTGGGGTTAATTGAAGGGCGGAGAGATAAATGTCTCAGTGAGCTTCGTCTTTCTTGTTCTTAAGTCTCTTGCTTTGTGATGGTCGGACCAGGGTGCAGCTGCCTTAGCCAGTTCCCTGCTTCAGCTGGCAAGGCTCACTTCCTGCAAGACATGCCTGAGGAGAAGCCACATGGACCTACCCCGATGCAGCCCTGGGTCCTGGAGCAGCCGTGTGGAGACCCCTGCCAGAGCTGAGATGCTTACATGCTCACTGATTTGGCTTTCCTCCTGCAGTCGGTGTCATTGTGTGTGTTTTGTGAAATTGGAGAGGACTTTGTAGATTGGTGTCATACATATGGGCTAATGTTGGAATTATGGGCTTGGGCAGCACTGGGTTGGGATGTTTTCTTGATGTGTACTTACCCTTTATATAAAACTCTCTATTATACAAATGCGTCTCTGTGGATTTGTTTCCCTAGTTTACCCAGACTAACACACACTTACCTCTCCACTTTCATCCAGCATCCTTTCCTTGCTTATTGGTCCTCCCTACTTTCTTTTTTGCTCCCTTCCTACTTTCTACACTTCTCACCCAGGACCTTCCCATAAGCAATTCCCTCTGCTCAGATCACCCCGTTCCCAGCTTATGCATTGCTTCCTCCAACCTTCCAGATGAAATCCTCTTATTAGAATGTCCCATAGCACTAAGGAAAGGATAGCGCATCTGCCAGTTGCCTGCCTTTGGGATGTTTGGATCATGCATTTTCTCCCCATTTTGCAGGGAGCCCTGTGCAACCACACCTGCTTGGCTCCCCAGATTCTTTCTCATGAAGAGCACAGTGATGGTGGACACGTAATAGGTCCTCAGGGATGCTTGCTTCATAAATACACGGATGACCCCACAGCCTTCACGCTCAAGTACAAGTGACCTGGCTTGGCATTCAAGGCCCTCCCTGACCGGGACTCATGGTCATGACTGAGCTCCCCATTCAGGTAAAGATCTGAGCAGAGAATAAAGGGTCCAAGGGTCAGAGTGGAAATAAGGAACTCGGCCAAAGCAAGAGGTTGGAGGCAGAGATGAGCGTTCAGGTCATTTTCTCTTCTGGCTAGCAAGGGGTCAGGTGGCCGGGTGACATCGAGTCTACTTTGATTCCTCTGCCTTTTAAAAAGTCCTCCCTCGGCCTCATGCTCCTGTTTCTCTAAGACCTCACCTCTGCCCTCCGGTCAGTCCTGCCAGCTCTAAGTGCCGACTCTGCCAGGGCTCCCCTTTCTGGCTGCTTCTACCTCTGCCCAGACTCTGCCTTGGACGGACGGCTGCAATCACCACCTCCTTGGTTTCCCTGCTTACTTACCCCCTGGTAGCCATTCGCTAACACAACAGTTAGAGAGGCCTTTTAAGAGATGAATCAAGGCCCGGTACTCTTCCACTGCAAGTTGGCCACTCCCTCTCACATTTCCCTGTTGTCTCTGGACCCACCTATGCATGTGCATTCATGTGATCACGTGTTTCTTGTGTCTTCAGTATGATCTGCGCACTGCAAGATTGAGGCAGTCGAAGCCATGTCTCGGCACCTACCTGGTAGACATTCAGTGCCCAATCAGTTTGTGAGTTAGTGAGTGAGTGAACAAATGGATGAATGGGTCAATCAGTGACTGAGTCTATCAATGCCTCCTCTCCCAGTGCCCCTGCGAAGAGAATGCTCCTAGCAAACAGCAGCCTTCCACGACCATATTTTCCCAGGGGACCCAGGAGCCCAGGGGGACAGGTCAGTGGGAGATGCAGGAGCTGGAGGCTCTAAATCAAATTTGCCCAGCCTTCACCACCACCCCTCCCGAGGGTCTAATTCTCCACCCAATGCTATTGCTGGGTGATAATTTCTTGTGCGGGAGCCCTAGTGATGCTGTGGGAGCCGAGGCAGTCTTGTTCCATGAAGACTTACAGCTTGAAAGCCCCGTGGAATAGCTCTAGCCTGTTTTATAGTGCAGTCACGAGGAGTTGGAACCAACTCCATGACTGTGACAGTGAGGATTTTTTGTTCCAGCATGGCACATAAGAAGACCTGGGTGGAGTCTAGCCTGTTAATCAGGCCACAGCCTGATGGTGCCTCCTTGTGGGTGTGACCTCCTCATAAGGAGGGTCCTGAGAACCTGCCCTGCCCTCTCTTTGCATCACCTTCCTGTTGAAGAGCCATGCTGATTGCAGCCAGAGCCCTGGAAATGCGCCCACCGCCATTAGATCTACAAGACTTTGCACCCACTGGCCTGTGACCTTCCTGCATTCTGCATCATTGCATGTGGCCCTGTGAGTCTGCAGAGGGATTTATGGTTTTTTATCGGACTGATGGACTTGATCTGGACTGGGCTGGGATGCTTGCTTGATATACAATTACTTATTGATGTAAAGCTCTCTCTTACACACATGTGAGTGTCCCTGGATTTGTTCCTCTAGTCAACCCAGCCTAACACAATGACAGTGGGTTAAGCGCTTGTGTGTTTGTTTTTTGTCTCTTCCCACTCAAGGGTCAGCTCCATGAAAGCCAGGGCCTGTCTGTCTTGTCCACCTGGCATGCACCACCGCTTGACCTCAATGCATGATGACTCCACCGGGGTCAGGGTAGAACTGGACTCCGCAGGGTTTTCAGCAGGTAACATTTCCAGACACAGTTTACCTAGCCATTCTTCTAAGGTGCATCTGGATGGGCTCACACTGCCAACCTTCAGTTTGGCAGCCAAAGGTGTTAACAGTTTCTGCCACCTAGGGAGCTACCCACACTGCCACCCCACCCCTGGTATCCAAGTTGGCACATAAAACCCAGAACCATGCCCGCTGCTGTTGAGCCCGTTCTGATTCACGAAGACCCATGGGTTATTGAGGAGAACTGATCCATGGGGTTTCCTCGCCTGTAACCTCTTCGGGAAGTAGAGGTATGTGGGCTCGAACTGCCAACGTTTACGTTCGTAGATGAGAGCAAACCATTCCCACCACCCAAGGATCTTACCAGGCACACAGTAGGTGTAAACTAGGTATCTGTTCCTTGAATCGATCACTGAATGAGTGAGGATTCTTTCTAAGTCCCTGGAGCCCCAACTACTGGGTTTTTGTGTTTGTTTTTTATCATTTTATTAGGGGCTCATACAACTCTTATCACAATCCATACATACATCAATTGTGTAAAACACATTTGTACATTCATTGCCCTCATCGTTCTCAAAACATTTCCTCTCCACTTAAGCCCCCGGCATTAGGTCCTCATTTTTCCCCTCCCTCCATGCTCCCCCCTCCCTCATGAG
>NW_022103934.1:1947594-1948738 GCF_000313985.2 Echinops telfairi | reverse complement strand
CCTCTCCCATGTCCCCCTGGAACTGTTGGTCCCGTTGTTTTCTCCTCCAGATTGTTCATCCAACCTCCAGCTACTGGGGTTTTGAGTCCCTGTGTTTCTTACATAAAACTCCGCTTTCCCCGGGCCCGTTTAGGCAGCTTTTCTCTTCCTAACAGACGCTTTGACAAGCACACCTACCCCCCAGGCAGACAGCGGGAGCTGTGATGTTTGAAGGCAATGGGAATAGAGAGGTGTCGGGAAGAGCCAACTGGTGGGAGAAGAAACTTGGGGTGGGGAGGGGAGTGATGACTTTGAAGGGCTGACTCTCTCCAGTGAGAGCGGGAGAGAAACGGAGGAGGTGGAAAGACGACAGAGACGCCAGGATGGGGGCAAGGACAGGCTGGAGTGAGGAAAACACGGGTGGGAAAGCAGACAGGAGGGACCAGGATCTCAGCATGTGCAGCGCAATGCTCACAGTGATGGCAACGGTTCCGCTCAGTGACAGCCAAGGTGCCTGGCACACCCCGGGCACGTCCCTGCTCTGGGTACCACTTTGAGCCCTTCCCATGCATTGTATGCCCTTCGACTCCCACTCAGGAACCCCTTGGGACAGAGAACTGTCCCAGCGGGTTTCCAAGGCTGTGAATCATAGGGACGCAGATGGCCTCATGGTTCTCTGGTAGAGTGTCTGGTGGGCTTGAACCACCAAGCTTTTGGTCAGCAGTCACCAGGACTCCTTTCAATGAGTTAGCCTCCATGATTAGCTTTGATGAGAGGGTGGATGTTGTTGTTGGGTGCCATCGAGTTGGCTTCGACCGACAGAGACCCTGTGCACAACAGAACGAAACACTGCACCCCGCCTCACCGTGGCTCCTGTGCCTGCGCCCTCTGAGGCAGCCACTGTGTCCATCCGTCTCCTTGACAGCCTTCCTCTTTTTCTCTGCATTTCCACTGACCGAGCATGACGTCCTTCTCCAGGGACTGGTCTCTACTGGCAATATGTCCAAAGGATATAAGAAGTCTTGCCCAAATGGGTGCATACTTAAATGTGGTGAAGAAAGCTGATGGTGCCCGGCTATCAAAAGGTATAGCATCTGGGGTCTTAAAGGCTTGAAGGTAAACAAGCGGCCATCTAGCTCAGAAGCAACAAAGCCCACATGGAAGA
>NW_022103934.1:1936452-1946932 GCF_000313985.2 Echinops telfairi | reverse complement strand
GTGGAGAGCAACTGTTTTCAGAATGATGAGGGTAACGAATGTACAAATGCGCTTTACACAATTGATGCATGTACGGATTGTGATAAGAGTCGTATGAGCCCCCAATAAAATGATAAAACAAAAAAAAGGGAGTCTTGCCATCCTTGCCTGTAAGGAGCAGCCTGGCCTAACTTCTTCCAGTACAGATCGGTTTGTCTTTTTTTGTTGTTGTTGTTTAATCATTTTATGGGGGAGCTCTTACAAATCTATGACAACCCATCATTCAGTTGTAGTCAGCACACTTGTACATAGGTTTCCATCAACATTTCCCAAACATGTTCTTTCTACTTGAGCCCTTGGGCATCAGCTCCTCTTTCCCGCCCCCCTCCCACCCTCGTGAATCCTTGATCAATTACATATTATTGTTGTTATTTGGGTGGTTCTTTTAGCAGTCCCTAGCACTCTCAGTACAGTATTCTTCTCCAGCACCACAACTCACGTGCAGCGGTTCTGCTTTGGTCTTCCTTATTCAACGTCCAACTTTCACGTGCAGATGATGCCATGGGGAATACCGTGGCTTGGGTCAGGCACACCTTAGTCCTCAAAGAAACATCCTGGCTCTTCAACACTTTCAAGAGGTCTCATGCCACAGATTGACCTAATGCGATACTTTTTTGATCTCTTGCCTGCTGCTTCCATGAGCGCTGCTTGATTGTGGATCCAAGTGAAGACAAAATCCTTGACAACTTCAACCCTGTCTCCATAGCTCATGATGCTACCGGCTGGGCCGGGGGTGAGGATATGGGTCTTCCTTACATTGTGTTGTCATTCGTACTGAAGGGAGTGGGGCTAGCACACAGGACACTCACTGAGAAACCCTAGTGAGCAAGACTGTGTAATCCTGAATGGTGTTTCTGGGAAAGCCAGGCGTCCATGCAGCTCTGCCCTTGGCCTCCATGGTCCTCTGAAAGCAGCCGGGGCCTGTTCCGAGGCCATCCTTGTTGGCCTTGAGAGCACACTTTGTCAGAAATCCAGGAATTTCTGGGGATTTGGGCACTCATGTCTCCAAATGCCAGCCGATGGGAATTGGGGGATCCAGGGGCTTTATGACCGTGGACAGCCAGGCTTAGCCGTAGGTTCCTGTGAACACCTGGATGCATCTATGACTAGACATGCACCTGTGTGCATGTCCATGTGTATCCAAGTATATCTGTGTGCTAGTGGACAAGGGCATGTGTGTGTGTGTATCTTGATCCAGACAGTTTCACCAGCACTCCATTTCCGTATATTCTGCATGCAGTCTGTGAGCCCACAAGCCACTCTGTATCACACTGCCTACCTCTGCATCTGTTTGCCTCTGAACTTAGCCATCTGCACCATCGACAATTCTAGAGCCGTGCTTGCAAGTACACATGGTTTAAATTCACAACCCAAAGCCCAGGTGTACACCTCTCTCCAAACATCCCTGGCTGTCGATGTGCCTTTCTGAACAACCATGGATTCAGGCATGTGTCTATGCAGACACTGCATATGTGTGACACGTCTGGGTGCCCTTGAGAACACCCATGCCCTGCCCCGTGTAATTGTCCACCATGTCCACTGCCTGTATCTATGGACACTGCTACACTGCCCGCAGTAGCAACTGACATCTGTGTATGCTCTGCCAGCTGCCCTTTGAGGTCTCCCCGACTGACTAATGAGCATTGCAGTCGGTCCTGGAATGCTTCTGCAGAACCGACGCTTTACTAAGAAGGCCGGGCTCCATCTGAGGTCACCTGGCACTTATCAGGGCTAATGGAGCCAGCCCCGGCCAGTGCGGCCGGGGAATCCTGGCCTCCTGGTCCTGCTGGAGTGTACTGACCTGATAGAAAGCTCCCCTCCTCCTCACTACACCAAATATCCCCGCCAGGGCCTGTCTTCCAACTCTAAGTCACGTTTTGAGATAGGCGTAGGACCCCGGCACCACCCTGCCATCCCACAAAGGCAGCACCCCCAGACTGGTCATTGTCCTGAAGGCAGCATCACTCTCACGGGCATGACAGCGAGGGCTGCATTGCCAGACTTGCCGTTATCCTGATGCTGCCTCACCAGACCCGTCTTCACAAAGGCTGAATCATCAGAGAGGCCCCGCACTACGGCTGGACACTCTATTATTGAGGCTGGAAAGTAAAATTTGAGGACAACATGTCCTCCTTGGCCGGCATTCACCACTCCTTTGTGTGGCGCGTGCTGGAGGAGGCACGGGTGGGAAGTGATCCTAAGGGTCTCGGTGAGATGCCAGTGCTGGGAAACCAGGGGGGGGGGCCTGGAACCATGCCCCCGGGGGAGAGTGACCATAGAGCAGGAAACCATGGATCAAGATTTGGAACCCCTCCCTCTGGATGCACCACTGCTGAAGTGTTGGGGGAGACGTGGTGCTTGGAGCCGGGGGGCCTTCCCGGTTCCCCCTGGAAACAGTAGCTCCTATCACACCTCTCCGATCTCTACCAGGGGTCTCTGCCAAGACATACCTTGAGAAGAAGCTTTTCCTGCCTGAGCAGGTCTTAAATCGGAAGGCGTCACAGCATGCCAGGCCCTGGCATAGGCCACACCCTCAGCCGTGTTCTGCATGCATGCCCCATCATACCTGGACACAGGCATGCCTCCCTATGCTCAGCCATTCCTCCCACTAGGAAAACTCTCCGACTGCCTCAACATGCCGGACGTGCCTGGGGGCACATCCCTGCGCCCCGTGAAGATCATGCAGGGACAGCCTCCAGCCCACCTGGGCTCAGCCCGGCACGCTCTGGGAGGCAGGCGGCCCGCCAGCTCAGCCAGAGCTTGCACGCTGTGGCCACCTTGCCCTTCCGGATGGATTGATGGGGCGGCGGGGAGAAGAGGTTATAAATTAAACATCGAGCCGCCATCTGAGCACCGGGCTCTGCCATCCACTCATTGACTGGTCCTTTCCCAGAAGGCTGTGGGACCGCAGGGTGGGGGAGAGGGCAGGGAAAGTGGCTCACTTAATTAATTAGTCCTAATTGAGATAGCTTTGTAAATATCCCTTTCTTGAAGGACACGATCCCGTATGTTTCCTGGGAATTTGCCGCCTCAATTTGTCTCCAGCCCTTGAGTGTTGCAAAATGACAAGAAAAGAGAGTTCTCCAAAGGCTGCTTGAACCTTCGCTGTGCGCTTCTGACAATGACAGGGGCACTGGGGGTGGGGGTGGGGGGTGCAGGCAGGAAGGCCCCGAGATCCAGACGTTGTGACAGGCACAGAGAGACATGGGCAGGGAGGCCCAGAGACAGCTAGATAGACAAGCCACACCGGAGACCTGCTCCGAGAGAGATAGAGACTTCATGACAGGGAGGACCAGAAGTAGGGACAGATGGACTGACAGCTGGGCCGACAGACCTCACTCTGTCTTTTCCCCACCTCACCCTGGCCTCCCCATCTCCTGGGCAAACCAGCCACTGCAGCAACAGCAGCAGCAGTAGCAACAATCAAGCCTGATTCCTCTTTGGCCCCAGCTCCCCTCCCTTCCCTCTCCCTCCCCCGATCACCCCCGCAATCATCTCCCTTGTTTGAAATGAGCTTCTGCAGCTGCAGCCCAGACAGCTGTTCCATCCTGGAGCTGGCAATGGGGCCTGACGGCTGGGTCCTAGAGGGATGCCCTCCTGGGGGGCAGGGAAAAGTGGAAGAGAAGGGTGTCTGCCTGAAGCCTGGGTGCTGGCTCCCAGCCCCAGCATCGCCCAGGGTGCAGACACCCAGCCTTCTCTGGGACCTTCGAAGGCTCATGCCCGTCTGGCACATCTTTCCCTCATTGAATCCTTCCGACCACCAGCCCCAGCCCTGGCTCTGTGCGCTCCCCCCCACCCCTGAGACTGTGACAGGATGGGCCATCTGGAGACAGAGTCCCAGACAAAGATGAAAATGAGATAGGACAGAAATACCAGCAGAGAGGCGACTGCGTTAGCAACGAAGGAGATGCACACAGACAGAGAACCAGACAGACAGACACACAGAGGAGCTGAAACCAATTCCGACACAGAGGGTGGAGCAGAGAGAGAGGGGGGCAGAGGCAAGATGGAGAGAACGGCAGCGACCGTGCGCGAGAGAGGCAGGCAACAAGGCATAAGCAGAGCGAGCCCGCGGTATTCAGTCAACAAACCTTCACTGTGCTGTGGATACAGTGAAGACACGGAGAAGGATTCCGGTTAGCGGAGGAGACCGAGAGGAGGCAACAACGCCGAGGAATCCCTAGGGCCACTTCAAAGGCAGATACATCAAGGATGAGACAGATGGGTAGAGACTGGAAACCGAGGCAGCCCCCAGCCCCCTGCCCCATGCATGGCCTCAGTCCCCTCTCCACTCTGACCCCCTCAGTCTCCCATGGCAGCCCCTTCCCTACCCACCACAAACACACCAACCCTGCAACACAGCTGCTCCTCTTCCTTGCCCCGCTTTGCTGCCTTTCTCCACAAAGGAGCCGGTGCCCAGGGCCGGAGGTAAGAAGGATGCCGGGGCCCTGAAAGGCTCCGGCAAGATTCAAAAAGAAGGGGAGACTGCCAGCGCCAGCATGGTCCATGGCCCAGACCACCCCCCTGGGCAGCAGCCTGTGGCCCTGTGGGCCGGGTCCAGGGGAATGGTCAGCACCAGGCTGCTAGGCAAAGGCCTATCTCACCAGACCCACAAACACAACCCCTGCTTTCTAGCCCAATACCTTCACACACCTGTTCTCTGGACCTCTTTCTCTCACTGCCTTTGCTTTTGCCTTACCCAAGGTCCCTGGGTGGTAGAAAGGGTTTGGACGCAAAGACTGGGATCCACAATCAATGCTCCTGGCAGCAGCATTCCAGAGCTGCATTGAGTCAATCCGCTGCACAAGACTTCTTTAAAGCGTTGAAAATCAGGGATGTCACTGTGAGAACCCAGGTGCACCTGACCTGAGCCAGGGTATTTTCAATGGCCTCCTATGCATGTGAAAGTTGGACATTGAATAAGGAAGACCGAGGAAGAATCAGTGTGTTTGAACTGCCAAGAGAACAAACAAATCTGTCTTGGAAGAAGTATGGCCAGAGCGCCCCTTAGCGGCAAGGATGGCAAGACTCTGTCTCCCATACTTTGGGCACGTTGTCAGGAGAGACCAGTCCCTGGAGAGGGACACCATGGCTGGTAGAGAGGCAGCAAAAATGAGGAAAGCCCTCAAGGAGATGGGTTGACCCCGTGGCTGCGGCAATGAGCTCAAGCATAGGAAGGATTGTCAGGAGGGCGCAGGACCAGACAGGGTTTTGCTTTGTTATGCACAGTGTCAGCACTGACTCAACGGCAGCTAACAACAACAACAACTAGCCTAGGGATTGGCCATTTGAGCTCACCCAGAGGCGCTCACAGCAAAGAAAGCCCAACGGGGCAGTTCTGCTCGGGAGCTCAGGGGATCATCAGGAGGGCGAATGGATCAGGCGGCCATGGGGGTGGCTTCTTTAGGCTTTCCTCTGACTCATCCTTCCTGCCTCAGATGTAACTGCCACCCCTCAAGGAAGCTCTCCCGTCCACACCCTTGCTTGCATCCAAATGCTCTCATAGCTTCTCCTCCGTGGCCTTTACACTAACGTTGTAGGTAGCCATTTGCACGAGTACGTACATATATGTTTACTGTCTTCACGTGAAGCTTCAGAAGGGAAGGGACCACGTGTGTCTGTTCACCACCACCTTCCAGCCCCCAGCACAGCGATGGCAGCAGAGGGCACTCCGTGACAGCTAGGGAGGGGACTCTATCCTTCAGTGGCAACACCACTCCAGTACCTTTATAGAGGACGTTGACGGCATGTATGACCATTGTAGAGCAATTCAACCATGGGCGGATTAACAAGCCAGGATAGGAAAAACCATTTGAATGGGTGTTTCGGGGCCCTGGGAGATGACTCAGTGGGCACAGAAACTCAGCCAGGTTCAAAGGAGTCATTCAAAAGGTGAAGGGGCAGAGGTCTTGTAGGGCAGAATGGAGACCACTCAGGAACTACCTACCTCCAGAAAGGGGAAGAGGAATCCTTGGATGGTGCAAAGGGTTAAGTGTTCAATTATGAGTCAAAAAAGAAAGAAAGATTGGGGGTTAAACACCCCCAGAAGTACCTTGGAAGACAGGTCTGGTACACTGCTTTCGGGAGAAAGTCACAGTGCAGGAAACCTGGAGTTTGAGGCTGCACCCCTGGGGCCGCCATGAGTCGGCGTGAACTCACGGGAAACTAACAGCATCAACAGCATGGGAAAGCCACCAGGGAAGCACGAGAGAGGCAAGGCCCCCGATGGCCCGGCGCTGTCATTCGGGGAAGGTAAACAGAATCATCCTCAGGACGGTTTCAGCTGGTGATGAGCACTGAGCAGTGATGAGCACGGAGCGGAAAATGGAACAGCAGGTTCCTGTAATAGGGGAGAGTTCCTTTCGCTGGGGTGGTTGGGGGAGGTCTCTCCGAGGTAACGTTAGAGCTGGGGCCTGGAGGGTGAGAATGAGCTGGGTGGGGAGGGTGAGCTGAAGGCGGGGGAAGCAAGCCCCACGTTCCAGAAAAGGGAGCGAGGAGTGCTTCTCGGGATGGGAGATCGGTGCGAGAGCAGAGATGCGGGTCAGCAGGGGCTTGGGATCATAGCAGTGACAACAACAGCCATGGTGTTGTGGCTAGCTGCCACAGAGTCAGCCCCAATTCCCGGTGACACCCCGCGCAATGGAAACCAATGCTCCCCGGTGCTGCACCAGCCTCGTGGTGAAGGGCAGACCCAACCACGGTGATCCTCCGGGTTCCTCCCTGGCTGCGTTTCCAAAGTAGACCAGGACTTTCTTCCCAGCCAGTCACTGTCTAGAAGGGCCAGCGACACCTGCTTAGCTGCACAGCAACCCACAAGCCTCCACGGACAGACGTGTGGTGGCTTGACATGAAGTTCTGGTCAGGAAGTGAACCTGGCTCCCCGGAATGGAAGGGGCGCATTCTACCGCTGAAGCACCGCGCGGTGGTTGGCTCCCAGCAAGTCAATAGCACAGAGGAGGGCTGCCCCACAGGGTTTCCCAGGCTCCTCATCTCTATGGGAACAGGTTGCCAGCTCTTTTCTCCCAAAGAGCAGAAAGGGGGTTCAAACCGCCAGCCTTTTAGGTAGGTGGTTGTTAGGGGCCATGGAGTCGGTTCTGGCCCATAGAGCCCCTATGTACATCACAGGGTCGTGCGCCTGCCTGGTCCTGCGCCCGCCTCACAATGATTCTTGTCTTTGGGCCCATCGTGGCAGCCTCTGTGTCCAGCCATCTCCTTCAGGGGCTTCCTCTTCTTGTTGCTGACGCTCTGCTTTCCCAAGTGAGATGTCCTTTCCCAGGGACTGGTCTCCCCTGATAACGGGTCCACAGTGAGAGACAACGCCTCCCCAGCCTCGCTTCGAAGGAGCATCCTGGCTGTTCGTCGTCCAAGACGGATCTGTCTGTTCGCTTACAGTGAACCTCTATAGGCACGTTCCACGTGTCAGGCATGCCATCCGGAGCAGGCTCCTCGTCGCTCCACGTTGTGGATCAAGAAGGAGAGGCTCAACAAGACGGGCCGAGGGAGACGTCAGATTGGGTCGGAGTGAGGCGAGCACCCGTTAAGCGCGGCACATTTCAAACTCTCGGTCCAGAAGGGCTTTTTGACAATCAGGTTCTTTTGAGAAACTCACTGGACGACTGGCAGTCGTTTCCTGTTCCAAGCCTTTTCAAAGCTTCCGGCTTCCAGCCCCATGAAGGACAATCTTCTCAGACCAATTTCCACTGTGGCCTGGACCCTCCTGACGGACCGCCTCAGGCCCTCCCCTCTCCTCCCAACCCAGAACTTCGGTCTCCAGGAACCTGGACCTGCCTGCGGTCTCTCCAGCAGGGGCAGCGTACCCAGCAGGCAAGGGCTTACTTGTGCTTGCCTGCTCCTCCTTAGGGAACAACGTCTCACCTGGATTCTGCCTCATCAGGGCGGTGGGAAGCATGTGCACCTTCCCGGCAGACGACTAAGTTGGCGCAAGCCAGCGCAGGCTTACCTTGCTCAGTGGGCACTCCATCCCTGCCAGGGACTGTCCGTCTGAAAAGAGGCTCTGATCCTGCAGGAAGGTGCTGTGGGCTCTGGAGAGAGACAGGTGCCGACCTGATCTACAGGCAGAATCTCTTATGGGTTGTGTGCACCCGGGCCGAGCAGCAGGGAAGAGAGGCGTTTGCAGGGAGGGGGGAGTGCGGTTGTTCACTACAGGCTAGTTGTGGGCAACTGAGCACCGGGAAGAGAGTGTCTGCAGGCAGATTCTCCATTCTCGTGATTGAGGAAGCCCGGGAGTCCGGGGTTCTCCGTGGAAGGAGGCCTTCACGTTTGTGAGTTGGCGAAGCGTCTCAGGCACATTCTCCTAAATAAAAAGAATCCCCACAGTGTCCCCCCATAATACTGCTACCTTCATGCTACCTCTGCTAGGCTCATGGCTGATTACTATCTGCCCCGCAGCTTTATCTATAGGAACAGACATGCTGCTCCGGTTCTCCCCACTCAAGGGACAGTCACTCCCCTCTACCTGCCCCCAGCACCGGTGTTAGGTTACGGCTCCAATGAACTCAGGGACCTCTAGGGTTAAAGTACTGCCCACCTTGTTATGTAGGTAGGTGTCTGTGATTGGGGGCCTGCGTGCTCTGAGACTATATAAGTTAGTGGAAGAATACATGCTCTCTCTCTCTCTCTCTCCTGCTCAGACCTGGCTACAGCGAGGACATGAGCACCCCAAAACTTTTGTCTGTCTTTGTATTTCTTCCCTTCCATGACACGACCGTTCCTTAGGATCCATCTGGCTGTGGGCTGGCTCCCCCAGCGAGTATGTAAGCATAAGCAAGCCTCTGCTTGCCTTGCTCATTGAGCAACCTGCCCCTGCCTTCGTGCCCGCCAGAATGTTTCTTGTCTCTGCACTTTTATCCACTGTTCCTTCTGCCTGGATGCCTTTGCCCCCCACTTCACCGGGCCACTTCCTTCTCAACTCTAATACTCGGGTTGGGCCTCACCCTCACAAGGAGACCTCCATCACTCCCAGCTGGGGAGCCCTCCTCTAGGCCCCCTCCTCCCCCATAGAAATATCTCCATCATCCCACCCACTGTGTCGTGTCGTCACACGTGCTGCTGCAGAGACTGTGATCAAAGCGCAGGCAGGGACATTATAGATCTTTACATCCCATAGTCTGGTCCTTTACCTGGAGAATCTCTGGTAAGCACTCAGCCACCCACTAAACCGGACAACTCCCTGCCATCGAGCCGATCCCAACTCATAGGGACCCCAGGGGACTCATACAGACCCTGTCGGACAGGGTAGAATTGCCCTTGTGGGTTTCTGAGATTGCAGCTCCTTATGGGAACAGGAAGTCTCCCCTTTCGCCCTCAGAGCGGCTGGTGGTGTTGAAGCACTGACCTTGCGGTTAGCAGCCCAACACGTAAGCCCTCCTCCTCCAGGGCTCCTCCACCAATGAAAAGGCTGGTCATTGGAGTCCACTCAATGGCAACTTTTTTTTTTTTTTTTTAGTATCTTGCCCAGTATAAAGCTGGTGCACAATAAATGTTTCCTTACCTCTCAAGCTGGAAGCCCAGGACTGAGAGCAGGTGTGCATGTCAGCGGTGGCTCAAATCTAGAACACACTTACTTCTCTCCCTCTCCTCGGCCCCCACCGTGGTCAGCTCCATCACGGCTCACGTGGGCCTTTCCTCTCTGCACCTACAATCTGTCCCTCCTCTCATCGCAGTCAGAGGGAGACTGTGAACGCCTGGGTTGAGTCTGGACCCTGTCTGTTCAGGACCCTGCATCCCATCCCATTTCTTCGCCGCCAATGTATACATTTAGCAAGGATGTATTAAAGAAGCACCTACCATGTGCTGGACACTTGGGTTACCAGAGTCAAGAGAAAGATTTTAGAAGTAACCTTGGCCTCCCAGAGCATCAGACAATAGAAACAGTGACTTGTCTATATTGAGTACAAACCCCAGACCAAATGCACTGACGGCTGTTTCTCTCTCTCTTCCCTCAGCCCTTCCCCCCTGAAGAATTCTGTGCTCTTTGATGGATGCATCAAGGCAGCTGTTTGGGCATCTTCAAGGATTCAAATCGTGTTGCTTTCAGAATGGTTTTTGGGTTGATTCCAACTCACAGCAGCTCTATACAGGGTGTCTGAGATGGAAACTTTTATTGGAGCAGACAGCCTCATCTTGCTCCCTGGGAGCAGCTGGTGGGTTTGAACCACCGACCTCGAGGCTAGCTGTCCAATGCATCATGGCAGTGCCCCGCAGGACTCCTATAGAATCTATTAGAAAGTGAAAAGGGAGGTGGAGAAAAATCAACGGTGAAAACGAGATGGGGTGCAGAAGGAGTTGCCATTTAAATCCATAGTCCCTACAGGTCTCCAGGCATGATGTGGCTCCTGTCCCCTCTCTTTGTCTCTTCCTATGTTGTCCCTCCCTCTGCTTCAGCCACCTTGGCCTCCTCACTGGCCTCCAACCTACCAAG
>NW_022103934.1:1931532-1934655 GCF_000313985.2 Echinops telfairi | reverse complement strand
GGCTGGGAGTGGAAGTGGATTCCATGGCGATGCATTTGGTAGTTTGTTTGGTGTCTCCATCCAGCTCCTCCTGGTAGGGCCACACTCCTCCCCATCTTTGAAGTTAAGTATGGCCGGGCAACGTGAGGAGGACCATGTGGCACCTGCATGGGATCGATGATGTCTCCCTGCTCCTGTCCTGCAGGAGTCTGGATCCTGTGGGGCCCCTGAGGTACCATGGACAGAGCCCTCCTCTCCCACCTGCCCCCGCCAATGACAGAGACACAACAAGGCAAGTCAGAAATAAACCTGGACTGTCTTAGACCACTGGGAGCTGAGGCGCTTCCTCATCACAGGGTAACTCAGCTGCTCTCGACAGATACGGAGAATCTCCCCCAGAAGCCCATCAAGAAAAGGAGTCTGAGCTTTAGTTCTTTATAAGAACATCCGGCAGTGGCTCGGAGCCTTGTCATTGGAGACAGGATCTCTAAAACAGAACACCCAAGCCCCTTCTCTCCCTCCTCATCCTCCAGGGGAAAGGTGGGGGGGTACCTGCACCTAACAGCATGCGGATAAGTCACGTCAGGCTCCCAGAGATGATCTGTAACCACAAGAATGCTAAGTTGTTTCTCTGGATTGGGGAAGAGGAAGCCAGAGAGTCTGGGTCCACCCCCACCCCCCCATGAAGGGCCTATGCAATGCCAACGCGCAGTAGCCGACCTGCTGAGGCCTGGACGTTGGGAATCCACAGCACTCGATTTGCTGACCTCCTCGAGCTCCTTGTCGGCCCTCGCCGTTTTCCTACAGTTCCTCTTCACTGAGCACCTACTACGCTCCCACCCGTTCCATGTGTTCTCCTCAATCCTTGATTTAGACACTTGAGAAATGTTTATTCCAGGCCTACTATGTGCTTGGCCACCATGGTAAGGGGGCGGGGAATCCCTTCCTATGGAAGACCTACTCTGCGCCCAGCCATTTGCTTCCATCGGAAGGTAGAATCCACAAATCCCTATGAAGGCGTAGTTGTTGCTTCAGTCCCTTGATACATATTTATGGTGCGCCTACTATGCATCAGGCCTTGTAGTTCAATGCTGTGCAGGACGCAGGGAGATAGACTTATGGATCGTACAGTTCAGACACATGAGGGGACAGGGGCCCTGGTGGCACAGTGGTTAAAGCACTTGGCTGCTCACCAGAAGGTTGGTGGTTCCAGCCCACCAGCTGCTCCATGGGAGAAAGATGAGACAGTCTTCTGTCAAGATGAACAGTCTTTGGAAACCAAATGGGGCAGTTCTACTTTGTCCCATAGGGGCTGCTAGGAGCCAGAATTGACCCCCTAACCGTGAATGGATAACGGGGGAAACTGAGTCGAGAGAGATTAAGTCATCTCCCCAAGGGCACACAACCAGTCCATGAGAGGTCCGAATTCACACCCAGCTACGTGTGACTCAAGTCTAGCTGAGCATCTACTATGTCAAGCACCATGCTGGGGGGTTCCAAGTAAACTGGTGGCATTCCAAAAATGCCTGGTAGAAGGGAGACACCTGATCGTCTGTGGGATTCATACAGTAGATGAAAGGCTGGCTGGCTAGAAGCATGGGTGCGTGGAAGGCCGGGTGGGGAGATGGTTGCATGGGTGAGCACATGATGGAAGACAAAAGAAGAATGAGTGATGGGAGAGCTGGCTGCCAGACCTCTGTTGCCCACAGCAGTGAGGTAGGGATGACCACTCTCCTCTGACAGATCATGCTCTTTGGCGATACCTGGTGAGACTGAGGGATCGTGTGGGAACCCTTAGCTTTTCAGCAAGTGACTTCACGGAAGCAATGGATCAAGGTGCTGTTAGTGAGGTATACCACAGTGGCAACCAGCTATCAATGTATATACACACACGCACCCGGCAAACATAAGGCAGGCACACACACATTCGCGGCCTTGCCAAGGCACACATGTCCACACTTGAACGCACACCGAAAGCACTTATCCACACACCTGTACTTGCTTGTCCAGAAACACAAGCACCCGCGAAAAACCACCCCCGTAAAAGCACTCTCAACCGCTCTGCACACATTTCCCCAGATCTGCGGCATCATACGCTCTCACGGTCGCACACACTGCACACGGCGGGTGCACGCCATTCCGGAGACTCACACTTCTTGGATGGAAGGAGGAGGGGGGCCTGGCCTCTGATTTCCAGGAGACTCCATCGTTCTCCCCCACCCCCCACCCCAGCCTCAGAAGGCAAAGGGAGGTTGTCTCTTCCCCCTGGATACACACCCAGCCAGTCACTCTTCCTTAGGCTCACCCTCGTAGGCACACAGACACTCACGTGATGCCCACCAGGCTGCAGATCCACACTCACTCAGGGACACACCCTCATGCCCAGGGGCTCCCCACCACGGCAAAACACAATGACTTTCTCCTTCCACCCCCCTCACACACATGCAGAAACACACGCACAGATGTGGACACCCCAGGACCTGGCCAAACGGTGTGAGGGACGCACAGGTAGACGCCAGTCGCATGCGTGGAGTTCAAGTGTGAAACACTGGATCGAAGGCACTCACTTGTGCCACACATGGGCTGGACTCAGCTCTAGACACACACACACAGACAGGGAGGAAAGCCTCGCTGTCCCTTCCAGCAATGGAAGGGACAGAAGCAGTGTTAAAGCGTCCATCAGGTGTTAAAGGGGGGCAGGCAAAGTTGGGGAAACCGTCACCACCCCAGAAGAGAGGAAGCCGATTTCATCCCAGATCCAGGTAGTAGGGAGGGGTTCCGAAAACACTGGTGACAGGGAAGTGTCACCAGAGGGGCAGGAGCTGGTGGAGGCCTGGAGAAGTTTGCTCTGAGGACTAGCCCCCTCCACCTCTCTGTACACCAAACCCACCCTCCTTAATTAAGCCCAGAGGAAGGAGATGGAGGGGACTGGGCGGTGGGGTGGTTCATCTCTGATCCTCCGGAGGCAGCGGCAGCTGCTGGCCCTGTCTGAGACCCGAGGGCCTCCCAGGAGGGGTGGGGTGGCGGTTGGTCCCAGGGGTTGCGCAGGGGGCGAGAAAAGGGAAGCAAAAGATACCACGTCCTTCTGAGAGACCAGCTCAACAGCTGAGCCAGAGACGCACATCGACACCCGGAGAAGCAAGC
>NW_022103934.1:1928298-1931221 GCF_000313985.2 Echinops telfairi | reverse complement strand
CCCCCCCCCCCCAATTCTTCACTGCTTGGACCCAAGGTTTTGCCACATTCCCACCTCAGGACCTTTGCACTGGCCGTTTCCTCTACCCAGAATGTTATTACTACTCAGTGTCCAAATGGCTTCTTACTTGACTTCATTTATTTCTCTGCTCAGCCAGTGTGCAGGTCAGAATCATGCCCTGATTTCTTCTTGAAAACCACTTTTCCCAGTCATCTTTGCACCCTGGCTTCCTCTTAGGGCCACCCAATGCAAAGCACTGAAGGGCGGTTGGAGAGTGGGGACGAAGTAAGACGTTAAGGTATTTCTCCTCCTTTTTCTGCTAGGAGGCGGGAGAGTGATCTTCGGACAATAACTGCAACTCCCCATGTTCCCAGCTCCCATTCGGACCCTCACCAGACTTTCGTTGTCCTGTGTCCCTCCAGCACCTTTCTGATCGGGCTTACTGCTGGGTTTTCTTATCATCTCATGCGGCTTCTTGGCTCTTCTATCTCCCTCTTAATCAATTCCCTGTCTTCAATCCCGTGTGTGTGTGTGTGTGTGTGTGTGTGTGTGTGTGTGTGTGTGTTCCACCCTAGACTAACCTCTGAGTGTTACGGTCGTCTTATTTGAAAGACCTTCCTTGACCACCTCATTGGAAATAGCAGTCCCCATCATTCTCCACCTCATCCCCCTACATTATTTTAAAGTGGTATCTCTCACCCCAGGCTTGAACATCACAACCGTGAGGATGGCGCGGGGACTGGGCAGTGTTTCCTTCGGTTGTTCATAGGCTATCTATGAATTGGAGCCAACTCAATGGCAGCTAACAGCTACGTCTCTCGCGATATGACATTATCGTACACTTTAATTATGGATGGTCTGTCTCCCCACCAGACTGTCCGCTCCATGAGGGTACCCACAGCTGTATCCTTAGGGTCTGTTACAGTGCCTTGTGCACAGTAGGTGCTCAAGACATCTTTACGGACTGCGTGAATCTTGATACGAGATTTCTCAAAATTATACCGATGTCCCCGGCTCTCCACCTTGAGCTCCGACCCTGAATTCATCTCCTTCTTCCTCTCCACTTGTGAGTGTCCTAGGAAACTTCAACTCAAGACATTGAAAGGATTATTCCTAATACTATGTTGAGGGTCGTGGTGGCTCAAGGTAGAGTGCAGAATTCACACCTTCCAGTGGGAATTGAAGCACTGGATTATAAAGATCAAGTATTGGCGCCCCCGCGTCACCTCGCGCGCCCGCCGCCCTCGGCCCTGGGCCGCCGTCTGGAGGCGGCCATGACGCAGGGCTGTCCCGGCGGCGGCGGCGGCGGCGGCGGCCCCCGCGGGGGGCTCGCTGGGGGCAGCGCGCGTCGCCGGAGGGGGCTTCCGCCGGCGTCTGGTCTTCCCGACCACAGGTGCCGCCGCCCTCGCGGGGCCTCTCTTTCCGACCAGCGCAGCCCTGCTCTGCCTCAGTGTCCTCACGTGCGAAGTGGGCCGGGGAGAAACCACGGCCTCCCGACCGCCAAAGGGCTGAGCGCCTCCGGAAGGGGCCTGGTGGCGCAGTGGTTACCCGTTGGGCTGCTACCGCAAGGTCAGCAGTTCGAAACCATCAAGAGGACGCTTTCTACTCCCCTGGAGAGTGACAGTCTTGGGAGCCCGCAGGGGCACTTCAGCTGTCTCCCAGACACCGCACAATGCCCGCTTCTCTGGAGCTGAAGGCTAATGTGGATGGAAAAGTCAAGAAACAGACAAAAAATGGACTTAAGGGGGAGTTAACTCTAAACAGTGTGGTTGGGGAAGGTGGCATCTCACAAAGATATGAAGACGTGAAGGAGGTGTTCTCGGGAGAGAGAATTCCAGGCAGTAGAGAACAGCTCATGCAAAGGTCCTGGGGCAGGAGCGTGAGGGACATTCCAAGGAGCCAGGAAGGAGGCCAGTGTGGTCAGGGTAGAGTGAGCCAAAGGGAGAGGCGGAGGAGGGACAGCTTGCAAAACACTTTGCGGGGGTGTCTGGGACATAGTAAGTGTTTTATAAATAGTTGCTGTCATTATTATTATTATTATTGCTATTATTATTTGCAACTGATAAATGAGCCTTAAAAATCGATGTGCCCTTGCCTAATTGCTCTAAAGTTTGCATTTGGGAGTGCTGGACACTTGGCAAATATTTTCTCTTTTGCTGCAGTTGCTACCTGAAAAGTGTGGTGAAGATTCTATATACAGGTGAGGAAATAGGAGCTAGGAGCAGCTCAAGGGGAACGGCCTGCTAAGTGGAGACCCAGGATTTGAACCCAGGTCTGTGTGTTTTCGGACCCTACGACCCCTGGGCTCTGTGGTCGCCAGCTTGAGAGAACTTAGAACCCAATTATATTCTTTTTTCTCCCTCTTGCCATCGGTACTGCACAAAACATCTCTAGCTCTTTACAGCCAAGCTTCTCCTGGGATGAGCCAACACTCCACATCGACACTTACTGACCCTGGTGTGAAAGGCTTTCCGATGAGCTACTTGCACAACCCCACCCCAGCCCTCATTCCAGTCTTTCTGGGTATGGGTTAATCTCCCTGGGTCTCCTGTATACATTTTCATTGTTGCAAGAATAGATAGAGGCGCCATGGTGGCGTAGTGGTTGCTAACTGCCAGGTCAGCAGTTTGAAACCACCAGCCCCTGTGCAGGAGACAGACAGGGCTTTCTACTCCAGTAAGTAGTTACAGTCTCAGAAATTCAGAGGGGGCAGGTCTACCCTGTCCTACAGGGTCGCTAGGAGTCAGCATTGAATCGATGGCAGTGAGTTCAGTTTGGGTTGGAGGAATATGTGTGTGTGTGTATGCTCGATATATATATATGTATATATATATATATAAATGTAACACATTCCATATGTACAACTTACTGGTATTAATCACATTAGTTATGTTGCCCGTCCGTCCCTCGTCTCCCCCCCCCC
>NW_022103934.1:1924525-1928194 GCF_000313985.2 Echinops telfairi | reverse complement strand
CCCCCCCCCCCCAATTCTTCACTGCTTGGACCCAAGGTTTTGCCACATTCCCACCTCAGGACCTTTGCACTGGCCGTTTCCTCTACCCAGAATGTTATTACTACTCAGTGTCCAAATGGCTTCTTACTTGACTTCATTTATTTCTCTGCTCAGCCAGTGTGCAGGTCAGAATCATGCCCTGATTTCTTCTTGAAAACCACTTTTCCCAGTCATCTTTGCACCCTGGCTTCCTCTTAGGGCCACCCAATGCAAAGCACTGAAGGGCGGTTGGAGAGTGGGGACGAAGTAAGACGTTAAGGTATTTCTCCTCCTTTTTCTGCTAGGAGGCGGGAGAGTGATCTTCGGACAATAACTGCAACTCCCCATGTTCCCAGCTCCCATTCGGACCCTCACCAGACTTTCGTTGTCCTGTGTCCCTCCAGCACCTTTCTGATCGGGCTTACTGCTGGGTTTTCTTATCATCTCATGCGGCTTCTTGGCTCTTCTATCTCCCTCTTAATCAATTCCCTGTCTTCAATCCCGTGTGTGTGTGTGTGTGTGTGTGTGTGTGTGTGTGTGTGTGTGTTCCACCCTAGACTAACCTCTGAGTGTTACGGTCGTCTTATTTGAAAGACCTTCCTTGACCACCTCATTGGAAATAGCAGTCCCCATCATTCTCCACCTCATCCCCCTACATTATTTTAAAGTGGTATCTCTCACCCCAGGCTTGAACATCACAACCGTGAGGATGGCGCGGGGACTGGGCAGTGTTTCCTTCGGTTGTTCATAGGCTATCTATGAATTGGAGCCAACTCAATGGCAGCTAACAGCTACGTCTCTCGCGATATGACATTATCGTACACTTTAATTATGGATGGTCTGTCTCCCCACCAGACTGTCCGCTCCATGAGGGTACCCACAGCTGTATCCTTAGGGTCTGTTACAGTGCCTTGTGCACAGTAGGTGCTCAAGACATCTTTACGGACTGCGTGAATCTTGATACGAGATTTCTCAAAATTATACCGATGTCCCCGGCTCTCCACCTTGAGCTCCGACCCTGAATTCATCTCCTTCTTCCTCTCCACTTGTGAGTGTCCTAGGAAACTTCAACTCAAGACATTGAAAGGATTATTCCTAATACTATGTTGAGGGTCGTGGTGGCTCAAGGTAGAGTGCAGAATTCACACCTTCCAGTGGGAATTGAAGCACTGGATTATAAAGATCAAGTATTGTAGTCTTTGATAGGGATTACAACGCAATAAATATAAAGAAGATCAATAAAATAAAAATAAAGAAGATCAATAGCCTCACAACCGGACCAATAGATGACATCAAGACAAATGGAGAAAAGCTTGAAGTTGTCAAGGGTTCTATCTTACTTGGATCGACAATCAATGCTCGTGGAAGCAGCCGTCAAGAGATGAACAGATGTAGTGCACTAGCTAAATCTGCTCACAAGACCTCTTCACTGTATTAAGGATGCTTCTTTTAGGACTAAGGATGCTTCTTTTAGGACTAAGGTGCACCTGATCCAATTCAGGATATTCTCCACTGCATCATATGCCACATGAAAGTTGGACATTGAATAAGGAAGACTGTAGAAGAATGGATGCATTTGAATTGTGGAGCTGGAGAAGAAGATGGAAAATACCATGGGCTGTCAAAAGGTCAACCCGGTCTGTATTGGAAGAAGCAAGGCCACAGTGCTCCTGAGAGGCAAGGAGGGCAAGACTTTGTCTTACAGACGTTGGACATATTGTTAGAAGCTACCAGACTCTGGGAAGGGACAACATGTTTGGTAAAGTGGAGGGGTGGCCAAAAAAGAGGTCCAACCTCAACAAGATGGATTAACAAGTGGCTGCATCAAATGGGCTCAGGCATAGGATCAATTGTGAGGATGGCCCAGGACTGTGCAGTGTTTCATTCTGTTGTGCAGAGGGTCACTATGGGTCAGAGCTGACTCGATGGTACCTAATAACAACTACTGTGTGAGACCTGAGTTCCAATCCTAGCCCAATGCCCCTCAAGCTCAGCCAACACCTATCTGTCAAGTGAAGGCTTGCATGCCCCCACGAACAGGTTTCAATGGAGTTTCCAGACTAAGCCAGGCCTGGGAAGAAAGGCCTGGCAATCTGCTCCTGAAATTCAGCCAGTGAAGATCCTCTGAGTCACAATCGGCTAATCCCATGGGGCACGGGGTCACCTGAAATGAGTTAGCTATTGACGGTCATCACCGCCAACCGTATGTCCCATCTACTAGAACAGCCTCAATCAACGACAGACAATCCCAAGTGTGGGCGAGGATGTGAAAAAAAATCAAACCCACCTACACCGTTGGTGAGAATCTAAAATTCTCCCCTTGAGAAACCGTTAAGCAGTTTCTTAAAAAGTTCATCCGGTTACCATCAGATCCAGGCATTCCGTCTACCTTCGAGAAGAACTGAAGGCCTAGGTCCACAAGAGACTGCTCTGTGAATATGAACAGGAGGCTTTTCCATAATCCAGATGCCCATCCGTGGGCGAATGAAGAAATAAACTGTTGCACATGCATACAGTGAAATGCCCTTCAGCAATGAAAAGGAACTGGCTCCCTCCCCGCCCTAGCGCCACCTTGGTAGAAACCCCCAAACTAGGAGAGCCAAGTGGAGGAAGAAGCAGATGTGCAGACTGAAGCTCCAGCGAAGAGGGGTCCAAGCAAAGTCGTGTGTGCACTCACGGAAGCCACAGCAGCAGACGTTTTGAATGGCTGAGGCCAGGCCTCTGGTAAAAGGCTGACTGCAAGTTACTGTCTAGAATGCCTGTGGGCCTAGAATGCTCACTGCCATTCGAGCATCTGAGAGGCCCACTTTGCTCAGACCTAATCAGTCCGAGTTCAGTCCTTTGTCCTGGACATTCGGGACTAGTTCTGTTCTCAATTATGGCTCGCTATAACATGCACAATAAACCACTGTTTACGTTGTCTTAGCTGAAGATGTTTTTTTAAAGGACTGACCTACTCTTTTATGAAGCACCCCTGATACCAGAGGTATCAGAAGGTCAGTGGTTCAACCCCACCTGGCATCTCTGTGGGAGAAAGACCTGACAACCTGCTTCCGTGAAGCTTGTAGCGAGGAAGCCCTGCGAGGCAGTTCTACTGTGACACAGAGTCAGTAAGCGTCAAGAACCGACTAGACGGTGACTAACAACGACGACATCTGAGACGTGCTCTGTGAGTGGCATTCCGGAGTAGTTCGCTAAGTGAAGGACATCAGGACCAAAGGCCACATAGTTTATGACTCATTTATATGAATTGTTCAGAAAAGACAAATCAATACAGACAGAAAGTAGATTATTGATTGCCTGGATCTGGGGGCGGAAGCAGGGAATGACTGATAGTGAGAATGATGGATGATTTTTGGATGGTGGAAATATCCTAAAAATAGATTGTGGTGATGGTTACACAACCTTCTACAGTTACCAAAAATCATTGGAATCTACGTATAAACATGTGAATGTTATCTAACTCGGACTTCAACAAAACTTTTTTTTTTGTTTTTTATATTGGGGGTTTGTACAACTCTTATCACAATCCATACATACATCCATTGTGTTAAGCACATTTGTACATTTGTTGCCCTCATCATTCTCAAAACATTTGCTTTTCTACTTGAGCCTTTGGTATCAGCTCCTCATTTTCCTTCTCCTACTCTG
>NW_022103934.1:1920935-1923634 GCF_000313985.2 Echinops telfairi | reverse complement strand
AGTTCTTTCCTCTATTTCCTTTTACTTTCCTCTTGTCCCACTATCATGCTCAGCCTTCCTTTGGGTTTCAGTAATTCCTATCAGTTACATTGCCTTTGATCAAGCCCTACCAGGCTCCTCCACCCTTCTTGCCAAGTGATTTTAGATCACTTGTTGTTCCCTTGTCCTTGGGTTTGTTAACAACCACTTCCTTTCCGCCACTCCACCCCCCCACTCTCTCCCATGTTCCCCCAGAACCATTGGTCCTGTTGTTTTCTCCTCCAAATTGTTTATCCTACCTATCTTATCTAGACAGACCTGCAGAGATAATAATATGCACAAAAACAAGACAGAGCAAAACAAAGCAACAAAAGAAAACACAACAACAAAAAAACCAATGACAAAAAAAGAAAAGCCTGTTAATAGTTCAAGGTCTGTTTGCTGACCTTTAGGAGTGTTTTCCGGTTGAGTCTGATGGGATGCCACACCCTGCCCCAAAGTATATTTTTGGTATTCCCTGGGGACTTCATTGCTCTGCCCCCTTGCTGTTCTGTTGCGTGCCCTTAGTGTTTTGCCTCAGTGTGGTGGGGTCAGATCGGGTGCCATTCCTTCACTGTGTCTCCAGTGTTGTCCCCCGTAGGGCCATAGGTCAGCGAGGGATGTTGTGTCCCACAGTGGGGCCAACCATATGGTCCTCTCTGTGCATTGGCTGCCCTGAGCAGGGATATCATCCTCAAGGCTTGTTGGGCCAGGATGTGCTCCACTCTCTCTTCCTCCCCCTTCATTTGCTCCTGTGTCCTCTGATCAGACCTGTCCCTCTCCCTGAACTGTAGCTTCAGTGCTGCCCTCTGAAGTAAATTCTTCTGGGGGAGGGGCGGTTGTCTACTTAGTTGGGATTGGGGCCGGCCCCTGAAACCTCTCTACTAGTTCCCTGAAAAATTGTTTTATAAGGAAAGAGAAGTCTTTCTCTACTACTACTCTGTCAGCTTGTGGTAGTCTGGTAGCTTACATATTGCTGTGATGCTAGAAGCTACACCACCAGTATTTCAAATGCCAGGAGGGGACCGATTTCAGCAGAGCTTCCACACTAAAACAGGTAAGAAAAAAGGACCTGGCAATCTACTTCTAAAAATGTAACCGGTGAAAATCTTATGAATAGTAGTGGATCATTGCCTGATACAGTGCCAGACAATGAGCCCCTCAGTAAGGTACTCAAAATACGAGGGCGGAAGAGCTGCCTCCTCAAAGTAGAGTTTACTTTTAGTGGCATGGATGAAGTAAAGCTTTGGGGAACTTCATTTACTGGTTTGGCATGATTCGAAGTGAGAAGAAACAGCTGCAAGCATCCATTGATAACTAGAATGTGGGCTGCAAGAAGTGTGAATCTAGGAAAACTAGGAGTTGTCAAAAACTGACAAAAAGCTAAGTGTTTGAGGACTAAGGTGCACCCAACCCAAGTCATGATATTCTCCATTGCATCCTATGCATGTGAAAGTTGGACATTGAATAAGGCAGACCATAGAAGAATCAATACATTTGAATTGTGCTGAAGAAAAATATCAAAAGAACCACGCCCTGCTAAAAGGGTTAACTGATCTGTATTGGAAGAAGTAAGACCAGAGCGCTCCTTAAAGGCAAGGATGCAATACTTCGTTTTACAGACTTCGGGCATATTGTCAGGAGAGACCAGTCCCTGGAGAAGGACATCATGTTTGGTTAAGTGGAGGGGTGGCGACAAAGAGGAAGGCCCTCAAGGAGATGGATGGACACAGTGGCTGCATCAATGGGCTCGGGCACAGGAGCAATTGTGAGGATGGCGCAGGACCATGCATGGGTCAGAGCTGACTTGATGGCAACCTACCAACAACATATAGAACCATGCCAGAGATCACATGATCGAATTTTGCAAAGCTGGCAACTTATTCATTGTTATTATTGTTAGGCACCATCTAATCCATCCCAACTCATAGCGACCCTCTGCACAACAGAATGAAACACATCACCCTGGGCCACCCTCACAATTGCTCCTGTGCCTGAGCCCACGGATGCAGCCACTGTGTCCATCCATCTCCTTGAGGGCCTTCCTCTTTGTCGCTGCCCCTCCATTTTGCCAAGCATGATGTCCTTCTCTAGGGTCCCTCCTGATAAAACAACGTCCAAAGTACTTGAGATGAAGTCTCACCATCCTTGCTTCAAAGGAGCATTCTGGCTGTACTTCTTGCAAGACAGATCTGTTTATTCTCTTAACAGTCCGTGGTACTTGCAATATTCTTCTCCAGCTCCACACCTCAAATGTATCAATTCTTCAGTCTTTCTTATTCAGTGTCCAACTTTCACATGCATAGGATGCAATGGAGGATACCATGGCTTGGGTCATTTGCACCTTAGTCTTCAAAGTAACATTGCCCTTCGACACTTTGAAGAGGTCTTGTGCAGCATGTCTTTGGATGTCCTGACTACTGTTCTTATATGCATTGATTGTTGATCCAAGCAAGACAAAATCCTAGACACCTTCAACCTTTTCTCTATTATCATGATGTTACCTACTGGTCCAGTTGTGAGGATTTTTGTTTTCTTTACATTGTGTTATAATTGATATTGAAGGCTGCAATCCTTGGTCTCCATCAGCAGGTGCTTCAAGTCCTCCCCACGTTCAGTCAGCAAGTTTGTGAGACCTGCATATCGCAGGTTGTTAATAAGCTTTCCTCCTATCCTGATTC
>NW_022103934.1:1916551-1917603 GCF_000313985.2 Echinops telfairi | reverse complement strand
TTCTCATTTTGAGTTACACTCTATCAACAAATGAAGGTCCCAAAGGCTTTACTCCCACAGCTTTACTCCAGCTCCATCGTTATAGCTGACTCGACTTTGCTCAAGACCTCTGGAGAGTAGTGAAGAGCAAGGATGTTTCTTTCAGGACTAAGATTCGCCTGATCCAAGCCATGGTATTCTCCATTGCCTCATATGCATGTGAAAGTTGGACATTGAATAAGGGAGACCGAAAAAGAATGGATGCATTTGAATTGTGGTCCTGGAGAAGAATATTGAAAGTACCATGGACTGTAAAAAGGACAAACAGATCTGAGTTGGAAGAAGTAAGGCCAGAGTGCTCCTTAGAGGCAAGGATGGCAAGACTTCGTCTTACGTACTTTAACGTATTCTCAGGAGAGACTAGTCATGTTTGGTACAGTAGAGGAGCAGTGAGAAAGAGGAAGGCCCTCAAAGAGATGGATTGACATGTGGCTGCATCAATGGCTCACAGGCATAGGAACAATTGTGAGGATGGTGCAGGTCCAAGCAGTGTTTCCTTCTCTTGTGAAGAGGGTTGCTATGTGTCAGAGCTGACTTGATGGCATCTTACAACAACATACAGAACAATGCCATACACTAACGCACCCAAGGGGAGGGTATTGTTTATAGCTCCACAGGGAAAGAGGGACCAGACTTCAACCAGTGCTCCAAGACATGAATGCAATACACCGGCACGAAACAGGGAACCAACAGAAACCAATAGAGAGGTCTGAGGGGCCAGCCCCAAACCCAACTCCGTGGACAGCCACCCCTCCCCCCAGAAGAATTCACTTCAGAGGACAGCACTGAAGCTACAGCTCAGGAAGAGGGACAAGTCTGAGCAGAGCAAGCAGGGGCAAATGAAGGGGGAGGAAGAGAGAGTGGAGCACAAGCCCTGAGGACGTTATCCCTGCTCAGAACAGCCAGTTCACAGAGAGGACCATAGGGCTGGCCCCACCACAAAACACAATGTCCCTCACTGTCCCCATAATGCTACAGGGGACAACAATGGAGACACAGTATGGGAATTGTGC
>NW_022103934.1:1913069-1914985 GCF_000313985.2 Echinops telfairi | reverse complement strand
TAGCAACTTGTTCGTTTTCTTTTTGGGTACCCTCTAATCCACTCCAGCTCATAGCAACAGATACACCGAGATTCAGTGGACTACACCTATGGAAAGAGGTGATGGAAAAGCTCATTCTCATCACCTGGACAAGGACAGGCATTGACTGCGGAACAGACCATCAGTTGCAATATGCAAGCTCGTGCTGATGCCGAACAAAATGAAAGTAAGTCCGTGAGAATGAAAGCAGGACCTTGAGAATATCGCACCTCCATCTAGAGACGACCTCGATACTAGATGTAGCACAATGACCACCAATGATTGGAGATCAGAAGAGTTGTGGAATGACATCCAGGATATAATGCACAAAGAATCCAAAGGTCATTTTAAAAGCAGAAAAGGCCAAAATGAATGTCAGAAGAGACTCTGAAACTTGCCATGAATGTAACGTGGCTAACATGAGTGGAGGAAAGGTAAAGTACAAGACCTAACCAGATTTCAAAGGGTGACTCACAAAGGCAAAATGTTATAATGAACTGTACAAAAACCTGGAGTTGGGTAACCAACCCAATGGGAAGAACACCCTCAGCATTTTTCAAATGAAAAGCAATGAAGGGAAAAAAATCAAGTCTTGATTTACAGTGTTGAAGGATTCTAAGGACAAATTATTGAATAATACAGGAAGCATCAAGGGAAGATGGGAGGAATACACAGAGCCAAAGGTTTGGTGTTCAAACATTTCAGGAGGGAGCTATGATCAAAACCCAACTGTACAAGCCCAAACTGCAATGAAGACATTGGCAAAAAACAAAACTCCAGGAAAGGACAGACTAATAATTGAAATATTTCATCAACCAGATGCAACATTGGGAGGTCGTGCTTCTCTTTGTGAAGAAATTTGGGTAACAGCTATTTGGCTGACCAACAAGAAGAGTTCCATATCTGTGTCCATTCCAACAGAACGTGGAAATTATCCATGAGCTCATCATCATTAATATCACACACAAGTAAAATTTTGCTGAAGATCATTTAAAAATAGTGGCATTGACAGAGAACTGCTCAGAATTCAAGTCAGATTCAGAAGAAGACATGGAACTAGGGGTATCACTGCTGACAGATGGAGCTTGGCACAAAGCAGAGAATCCCATAAAAAGTTTGCCTGGCTTGTATTGATTATGAAAGACATTTGACTGCGTGGATCATAACAGATTATGGGTACCACTGCAAAGAATGGAAATTCCAGGACACTCCATTGTACTGATGTGGGGCCTTGACATAGACCAAGAGGCAGTCACTCCAACAAAGCAAGGACCACTGGGGGTTTCAACCAGGAAAGGTGGGCGTCAGGGTGGCATCCTGTCATCACACCTATTCAATCTGGGTGCTGAGCCAATACTTTGCAACGTTGGACTCGACGGGAAATGAGGCAACAGAATTGGAAGCAGACTCATTAACAACCTGCAATGTGCAGACGCTACAGGCGGGCTTGCTGAAAGCAAAGAGGACTCACAGCACTTACTGAGGAAGATCAAGGACGATCAACGTCTAAGGACAGCTTGCAGTATGAATACTGTAACAAGAAGAGACCCCCAATCCTCACAACTGGACCCATAAGCTACCACCATGATGAGGGAAGAAAAGATTGAGGGTCAAGGATAGCATTTCTTGTGGATCCATAATCCACACCCATGCAAGTGCCGGCCAAGAAAGCCAAGGATGAGCTTGTCTGCTGCAAGTGATCCCTGTTAAAGTGCTGAAAGGCAAAGGTGGCTCCCTGGGGACCAAGAGACACCGGGCCCAAACTATGGCATTTCCCATCACTCTGTAAGCATGTGGAAGCTGAACGATGAATGAAGAAGACTGAGGAAGAATCGGTGCCTTTGACCATGTGTTGATGACGTATGGGAAACAGAAAGATTTCTCCCAAGTTGTTCCCC
>NW_022103934.1:1910751-1912181 GCF_000313985.2 Echinops telfairi | reverse complement strand
ATAGCAATGATGGTAAGGCACCTACCAACAACAACAATAAACAAACAGACAGTCAGACAAACAGAAAACCTCACTGCCATCGAGTCAATTCCATTTCATAGAGTAGAGCTGCCCCTGTGGGTTTCCCAGACTATTCCTCTTGACGGGAACAGAAAGCCTCATCTTTCTTCCTTGGATCAGCTGGTTTCAAACTGCTGGCCCTGTGGTTAGCAGCCCGATGCATAACCGCTACACCACCAGGGCTCAGCAACAGCAAGGTAGCCCAACTATTCCACGCCGGGGTATGTTTGAACATACCCAACAGAAATGCAAATATGCATTCATTACAAGGCGTGTCCGAGAGCTTTGATCAGCACTGTTGCTATCAGCCACAAATGCAAGCCAACTCTGTGCCCCGAACAATAAAAAGGAAATATTGTAGAATGCTGTACAGCACAGAAAACAAGCGATCTCCACTGTTCAATAATACGGAGGAGCCTCACAAGCCTATGGCTGACAAAAGAAGCCAGGTGCCAAAGTCTCCCCAAGAACTAAGCTAAGAAGCAGGCTAAACAAATCCACGGCGGGAGATGTCTCGGGTGTGGGAGTAGGTGGGGAGCAACTCGAGGGGTCAGTGATGGGGCTTCTGGACTCTCTGCTGTTGCTCTGGCGCTGGAAGCACATGATCGCTTCCTGACCATGTTTCTCCAAGCCACGCACCCTTGTGATTCACACAGATGTTTCACATCAATAAAAACGCTCACTTAAAGTAAGAGTTAGGGTGTCAATTACAAAACATAAATCACATCTCCGGTTTGCTTTACAGCAGGTAAAGATGATCGGACTTTGCAATAAACTAGAAAGCACAAGCCAAGCAAAACTAAGAGCTGTGTGCACTAAGTCTTACTGCCCTCTGTCAAGCGGGGCCATCTTTCCTACTGACACCCCGGCAAGGCAGGGGTTCCTGTGCGGGCACACCCAAACAGCCAACACATGCTGCTGGCCTTCGAGCCGGTGCTTGGGTTTACTTGCATTTTCCATTGTAGCTAGTTGTTGAAAATGGTGTTGCATCATTACCGCCACTCCCTTTCTGCCCCCTGCCCCTCACCCCCTAGCCCCAGGGAAGTCTCTTAGCCTCTTGGCTCTCTTGGCATCTTATTTTTTTCCCCACTTGGTTCAGCATGCCAGGAAAGGAGGCTGCAGGCATTGTTGAGAACCTCAGACATGGACAATAAGAGATGCATCTTTCACCCATTCCCACCAGGACCCCCTCACATGTTTGCCCCACTGTCTCTGCCAGCCACTCGCTTGCCTCCAGTGTGGTCAGCTCCTGAAATAATTCTGCCTTTATGTTTTCAGTCTCCCTACTTGAGTCTGCCCTTGAAGTATGGCCAAAGGGATTCTCTCTCTCATACACACACACACACACACACACACACACACACACACAC
>NW_022103934.1:1909106-1909985 GCF_000313985.2 Echinops telfairi | reverse complement strand
ATCAGGTATCAGGCATCAAAGATCCAGAACAAAAAATCATATTCGTGTGAATGAGGGAGATCCAAAGCCCATCTGTAGGCAATTGAACATTCCCTTACAGAAAAGTCACCAGTCAGGGTACAGTATGGCACCAACAAAACATACCACTTTCCTCTAGTTCTTTAATGCTTCCTTCCGCACCCCCCCGCCCAACTCTCATGACCCCAATTCTACCTTACAAATCTGGCTAGTCCAGAGCATGTACACTGATATAAATAAAAGCTTGCCCCTCCCCTCAGAAGAATTTATTTCAAAGGACAGCATTGAATCTGCAGCTCAGGGAGAGCGCCATATCTGATCTGAGCACATGGGAGCAGATGAAGGGGGAAGTGGAGAGAGTGGAGCACAACCTGGCCCAGCAGGCCTTGAGGACAATGTTCCCAATTAGAGCAGCCAGTCCACAGAGAGGACCACATGGCTGGCCCCACTATGAGACATGACGGTCCCTCACTGACCCATAGCCCTAGAGGGGACAACACTGGAGACACAGTGTGGGAATTGTGCCCGATCTGATCCCACCACACCGAGGTAAAACACTAAGGGGGTGCAACAGAACAGCAAGGGAACAGAGCAGGGAGGTCCCCAGGGAATGCTCACGGTAAACTTTGGAGCCAGGGCATGGTGCCCCAACAGACTGGACTGGAAAACACTCCTAAAGGCCAACAAACAGTCCTGGAATTAACTACAAGCTTTTCTTTCTTGTTGTGTTTTGTTTTGCTTTGTTTTTTGTCATTGCTTTGTTGTTGTTTTGTTGTATATTGTTGCTTGTTTTTCCTCTGTCTTGTTTTTGTGCATGTTATTATCTCCACAGGTCTGTCTAAATAAGATAGGCTGGATGAA
>NW_022103934.1:1897250-1907181 GCF_000313985.2 Echinops telfairi | reverse complement strand
CCCAACAAAATGATGTTTTTTAAATGAGACTTCAAAAAACTAAAAAGAATATTCTACAGAACACACATACACACACATTCAAGCCCAACCACATTTTGTGTATGGCTTAGAATATTCTACAAAACACACACACACACCCTTCTATGACTCCCTATGGCCAGCTCGATAAAGTCTAACATCTGCAACACAGCTTCCAAGACTGTAACAGTTAGGTACCAACCTGCCTTCCCAAGCCCATCTCCTGTCTCACCTCCCAGACACACCGGCCACCCTCCAGCCAAGCCAGGCTCTGTTTGTCCTTCCGGGTCTTGTTTAGCCGGTGACTGCCTTCTACTTGGAAAATCCACTCCCAAATCTTCACTCCCTTGTCCTTCAAGGCCAACTCAAATGCCGCCTCCTCTAGGAAGCCTGACCGACTCTTCCTTCTTTCACGTTTGGAATGAACTTGCGTGTCACTGTAGACTCCAAGGGCACTGCGGTTCATTTTCCTCGGGTCAGGATGTAGGTCCCAGGGTCGAGGAATCCGGAGGGGGTTTAAGGCTTTGAGTTTTCGCTCTCCTTTGCTTAAAATATATGTATATATTTAATGGATTACATTTAATTCTTTTTGTTTTTAAGGTAGCAGAGTCTATGCAGTTGCACCGTCTGCCTCAACAAATGAAATTAGTCATACACACTCTTTAAATTCCCATAAATGTGGTTCTGTTTTATTCTGTCCCCTCCCTCCGTCTGTAATTTCCTATCCTTCCCCTCGCCCTAAGCCTACCCCCATCCTTCAGCCTCCTTGGAATCTTTTGGTGGGAAAACGACTTTTCTTGTTCTCTGTTTTTCCTTCTAACAGGGGTGTTATGAGATAGCTCCTGCTAGAAGACGGAGGAGTTTTGCTAAGCATAATGTTCTCCGGGTTTGTCCCTCTGTTGCGGAGTTTAAGAAAGTCGTCACTGTTCTTGACTGAAGCATCATATTCCATCGTATGCGTGCAGCCTGGGTGACTCTTGACATCCTGCACAGCGTCCTGGGACCCTGCTGCACTGTCTCCCAGCTGAACCTCCTGGACTTGGCCTTGAGGGCCACTCCCTAGCTCGGCTCTGTTGCATCTCTCCACACCTCCAGGGCCTCGATCCATTTCTTCCACTAAATTATGAGACAAATCCAGAATGGACTGGGTCTGGCTTATCGTGCGCTCACCAGGCATATTTTCTGGGAAGAACAGTCACCCTCTGGGGTCTAGAAGGTGAGGAGCTACCTGCCACTCCCTTCAACGCCCCCCCCCCCCCCCACACACACACACTTGGGTTTTTGGTTTCTCATGTAGTGTCCTCCTGTTTCCCCAGCTGCTGAGCGGGGCTTCCGTGTCACCCCCAGGACTGTTAGAACTGGGTGTGCAGTGAGTGTCTGCAGGCACCAAGATCCCATTGGGGGCGCGGGTACCAAGACAGACAGGGACAAGCTTTTCTGCCTACAGACTTTAGGAAAGAACTTGAGTCTGATGACTCCCCGCTGGTTCCTGGTCTCTCCTTGGCTTGCGGCTGCGTTCTGGGTGGATGAAGTGGTGAGATAGATCGGGCCTCCAGCCTAGGGAGGAAGACATCATGCTGATGTTCTTGGAGAGGGGTCCCCTAAGAGTGGGGCCAAAGTCTTCCGCTCCCTTCACAAACCCCCTCTCCCCAAGATGCCCAGGCTCAACTCCTCCAGAAAAATGACACTCCCCTCCAAACCCCCATGAAGTGTGGGCGATCACCTAGACCTTGGTCTCTGGAATGAGGCACAGAGGGGTCCCAGTACACGTTGTCTAGATCACTCCCTGGAATCCTGGGGTGGTGGGAATGGGGAACATACTCAGTGGCTAACAGGAAGGTTGGGGGAGGTCCGAGGACATCGGAGGCACCTTGGAAGAAAGGCCTGGCGGTTTCTTCCTGAAATAAAACAGCCACCCCAAACTCAACAGAACAGAACATGGCTCTCCTCCAATACACACAGGCCGTCACGAGTGGGACTCAGCTCCACCCGCACTGAGTTAGATGGACGCTTACACGCATGAGCAAGAGAACACGCCAGTCACTTCCTCCCCGGCCCTTCGCGGAACTCGGGGTCCTTGTCATACCCACACAGAGCTGTGGGGCTGCAGGACATCCACACACCCCTGTCTGGTCCCCATGCATGGACACAGCCTCCATGTGCACAGACACAGGAGTGATTTCACACTCTGCTCAGCTTGGACACACACACACACACACACACACACACACCTCCCTAGAGCACTACTTGCACACAGAGAGGACATGGACCCCACACATATCTCACCATGCCCAGCTGGGACCAGGGTGTCTAGTGAGGCAGTTGCCTTGGGGACACGATGTAAGGGGGTGGGGGACAAGAGGCCCTCAGTACTCAAGATAAATAATATTTTAATGCAATAGTTTTAGAAAGTGGGAACGAACCTAAAACAGAGCCATCATTTTGCATACAGGGCAGATCCATCACGTCATTTAGCTTTACTCGTCAAAAGCGTTGAAATGACAAGCGCTTGCTTTGCAGATTTTACCACCGTTAAGTGGTTCCGTGAGAGAGCCCTGGGTTTCATTTCTGGCCGGTGTATGCAAGGTCTGTCCGTGCAGGCTGCCATAATGCTGACCGTGTTTCAGCAGAGCTTCCGACTCGGACGCAGGAGGAAGAAAGGCCAGGCAATCCACTTGCCACCGCCTCCCCACCCCACCCAAATGTCATAGAAACTCAATGGATCACAACGATCTGTAGGGTCACTGTGATTCGAGGCCTAACTCCACAGCAGCTAGCAACAACCACCCACACACACACATCTGGGAGAAACAAGGGTCCAGGCACATGCAGTGCGTTTGAGTTGCGGTGTGGGTGCGCCGTCTAGGGAGAAGCCGAGCTCAAATGCACATCTCAGAAGGGAAGATGGGGAGGCTTCGCTCCTGTCCTGTGCACCTGAGATCAAGAGGGGCCATTTCTTGGAAGAGGACATCGTGCTTGTCCAGTAGAGGGGGCAGGGGAAAATGCAAAGGCCCTGCCCCCAGATGGACTGATGCAGTGGCTGCCACAATGGGCTCAAGCAAGCAGTGAGCATTCCACTGTGTTCGACGTCAGGTCAGAGGTCAGAGCCACTCGACAGCCCCGTGCAACCCCGGCCATCCTGTTCGCGCTCCTCATTGTCTCGCGTGGCCATTGTGATGGCTTCCTCCTTTCTTGGCTGCATGCTTCTCGATCTTGAGCGAACCCGGTGGGGTCGGCGGCCGAGTGTTCTTACGTTTTCCGCCCTGGACGAGTACTTCCTCCTCGTGTCACCCGGGCCAGGCCCCGACACGTGACCAGACACGTGCCCTCGCACGCACGCACGCACGCAAGGCGCCCGCGCCGCGGGACCCACGGCCCCTGCGCGGAGCCCGCTCCTCCACCAGGTGTCGCTGCAGCCCCCGGTTTCCGGCCGGCGCAGCTCAGCCGGGTAACCAGAGCTCAAAGGCACGCGGGGGGGTCAAGTCCATGTCCCCTGCTGCGCCCCTGGGGGCTTCCAAAGGGTCTTTCTCCCTCTCCGGTCCTTCAGATGTTCGTTCATTTCTAACGGCGTCTTCTTTCCACATAGCAGGACCCTAGAATGCTGAAAGGACCCTGGTGGCATACGTAGTGGGTGGCGCGGCATTGGGCTGCCAACTACATCACCCGTTTGAATCCACCAGCTGCTCTGGGGGAGAAAGATGAGGCTTTCTGCTCCTGTAAAGCGTCAATAATAATAATAATAAAATCATTACAGCCTCCCCCTACAAGTTGATCTCCCTTATGATCTATTCAAGTTTGTTAAAAAATTTTAAATATTTTCTGCGATCTTTTCTATTGAGGTTTTTAAAATCCATTTCGCTTTGTTATTCTTGTTAGCTTCTTTTCTTTTCCCCTGTGTATGAAATCCAGGATAGGTAACTCTACAGAGATAATACCTGGATTAATGGGTCCAGGAGAGGTTGGGTGAAGTGGGGAGTTAATAACGATAAGTACAATGTGGTAGTTATATACTCATTTGTCAACTTGAGGATTAAGAATGTAGGGGTGGAGTCTAGCCTGTCAATCAGATCATTGCCAATGAGGCCTCTCTGTGGGCATGGCCTTCTCCTGAGAATTCTGGGGAATCCTGTATTTCCTCCTTGGAGGCAGAAGAGTCTCTCTCTCTGCCACTCCCTGGGAGACATTGCAGCTAACAAGACATGGAACTGCCCTAGTGCCCTGAGCCGGACAAGCCACATGGATGCAACCAGACATCTGAAGCCAGAGAGGCCCCTGCCAGTGCTGAAATGCTTACAACACCACTGGATCCACAAGACTTCCCACCCACTGGCCTGTGATCGTCCTGCATTTGGCTTCATTGCATGTGTTTCGTGAGTCTGAAGAGGACTTTATACATTGGTATCAGACATATGGGCTAATATCGGACTTATGGACTTGATCTGAACTGGGCTGGGATGCTTTATCAACATTCAATTGCTCTTGTATATAAATCTCTTTCTTATACACATGTATGTGTCCATGGATTTGTTTCTCTAGTCTACCCAGACTAACACATACAAGAATGAGGGAAATGTTCTAAAGCTGGTGGTGGTGACGATTGTACAACTTTTTGATGTGACTGAACTATTGAATTGTATGGTTTGCAAACTAGATGCCAATAAAGCTGTTTAAAGTTTTTTTTTAAAGAGTAACACCTTCTGAAACACGCAGGCTGGCTCTGAGTCTGAGTGTACGCGATGGCAGTGAGCTTGGTCTTTGCTTCTAAATAATGGTGGCACGTCAGGTGCAGGTGAGGAAAATGGGTTTTCCTGATGTTTCCAACCCAGGAGTTGAAATACACAGAAAGTTAGCCTTGTCCGAGGAAAGGGCTGTTCCTCTGACCCTTGGGCACATGATCACAGCAGTTTGAGAAAGAAGATGCTGGATAGATAACAACTCTGTATGCATGTGTGTGTGTGTGCATGCGTGTGTGTACCTGTGTGTATGCATGTGTACCTGTGTGTATTCCACAGCCTGTCAGTGCTTTGTACAATGGTGATTTTTGCATTGCTAAGATTCTGGAAGCTATGCGACTGGTATTTCAAATACCAGCAGAATCAACCCGGGGTGGGCAGGTTTCAGCAGAGCTTCCAGATTAAGGCAGATGAGGAAGAAAGGCCTGGTGATCTACTTCCAAAATTCAGCCTATGAGAACCTTGTGGATCACAGCAGAATGCTGTGTGGCACACATGGGAAGCTGGATCCCAAGGTGGAAGACATTCAAACTCCACAGAGGCGGTAACTACAGATGGCTTGCACCAGTGCCCGGAGACGGTGCCAGACTAAGCCAGCAGTTCTTCCGGTTGTACATGTCAGCACACAGATAACGATAACTAGCAATCCGTTCATTTAGTCAAACAAGTGTATGCCAAGGAGTCCTGGTGGCATCGTGGTTACATGTTGGGTTGCTAACCACAAGGTCAGGAGTTCAAAACCACCATCTACTCCTCGGGAGAAAGACGAAGCTGTCTACTGCCATCAAGAATGACAATCTCTCTCCCTCACTGGCTGCTCTGAAAAGCCATCTTTTGCAGTATTCTCGGGTTCCGCTCACCGCAGCCACTTCCGCCGCTGAGGACCCCGGCAGCTCTCTCGCCAGAGTCCCCGAGCTCCTCGAGAGCTCGCGCTGTCTTTGTCACCCGCTGTACCGGATCACCAGCGTGCCCCACCAGCACCTTGCCAAGATCACCACCAAGGACTTAAAGGAGAAGGAGGTGGTGGAGGAGGCGGAGAGTGGAAGAGAGGCCCCGCCAACGGGAATGCTAATGAGGAAAATGGGGGAACAGGAGGCTGACAACCAGGTAGACGAAGAAGAGGAAGAAGGTGGGGAAGAGGAGGAGGAAGAGGAGGAAGGTGATGGTGACGAAGAAGAGGAGGAGGCTGGGGCAGCTACAGGCAAACGGGCAGCTGAAGATGATGAGGATGACGATGTGGACACCGAGAAGCAGAAGACCGACGAGGATGACTAGACAGCCAAAGGAAAAGTTCAACTTAACACAGCAAAGCACAAACACAAAGGCCACGTGACCTGGTCACCCTCCACTTCCCGTCTCAGAAGCTAAACGCGGTCACCTCGGCTGCGCCACTGCAGACGCGCGCTCACCACCCCCCCACCGAAACCACACTGTGAATTTGCAACAGGGGAGGCAAAAAGAACCCAAACCTCCCAGGCCCTGCTTTGTTTCTTAAAAGTACTTTTAAAAGGAAAATCTGTTTGTATTTTTTATTTACATTTTATATTTTTGTACCTATTGTCAGGGGTCAGCCATTGCTAATGATCTCGGATGACCACACCAGCCTTTGGAGCGTTCTCTGTCCTACTTCTGACTTTACTTGCAGTGTGACCATGTTCATTATCTCAAAAGAGAAAAAAAACTTGTAAACAAAGCAAAAACAACAATAAAAAAATACAATCTTATTCCGAGCATTCCAGTAACTGTTGTTGTGTATGTACTTAGCTGTATTATAAGTAGTTGGTTTGTATGAGATGGTTAAAAGGGCCAAAGATAAAGGTTTCTTCTTTTTTCCTTTTTTTTGTGTATGAAATTGCTGTTTTTTGTTGGTTTTTTGGCCTGTTTGACGTATGTGTGAAGTAATGTTGTCCAACAATAAACCGGAATTTTATTTTGCTGAGTTCTAGAAAAAAAAAAAAGAAGAATGACTATCTCAGATGCCCACAGAATAGCAGTGAGTTTGAGTGGGAGTGTGTGCCAGGCTGTGTTCTAGGCACTGGGACGCATCAAAGACCTCTGGAGAGGAGACAAACAATGGATTAACAATCAAGTCACGGAGGGGTTGTGGCCAGCACTATGGAGAAAAATAACCCAGGCAAGAAGGCAAAGAGTGGTGATGTGGGGGGAGAGGAGCGGATATTCAAGAAGATTGGTCAGGTCAGAGACCTGATGGAGGTGAGAGAGAGAGAGAGAGAGAGAGAGAGAGAGAGAGAAAGAGAGAGAGAGAGACATGCGTAGCTAGCTGGGAGGAACAGTGTCCTGGGCAGAAAGAATGTCAAGTACAAAGGCCCTGAGGTCTTGGCTCCCAACTGAATTCCTATTCCCCTTCATTCTGTGGGGACCCAAGGAAAGGGAGGACCCTCAAACCCTAAGAGTGCTCAGATGTAGGTAGCTAGATCGTAAGAAGGACTTCCCAAGGGTCAATGGTTGGGACTGAAAGCTATCAAGCCCTTGGGCAGCTCCCAGGTCACTTTGGGGCCAGATCGCAGAACACGTTGGACAGACTCTAGACAGACGGACAGGTAGATGGACAATGCCCCAGGGAAGTCCTTTCAGAGACTAATCTAAACTCCAGCTCACAGCGCATAGGTGGGGTCTGGCTCCTCCCGGCTTCCCTGCCTTCATCTCTGCCCACCGCCTTTCTCACTCCTCTCCACTCCCACTGGCCTGCCCACTGCTCCTCAAACACACCAAGTTCGTTCCCCCGACAGGACTTTTGCATCTGTTCTCCCAGATAGCGCCACCAGGCTCTCTCCCTCCCCTCCTTCAGGCGTCCCCTCCGTAAAGACACCTGGCCTGAGCACTACGGTCCATCATTCTCGAATCCCCCTTTGTCATGACCCTTAGGTGCCATCCAATCAGTTCTGACTCCTGGTGACCCCACAGCCAACAGAACACAATGGCCAGATGCTGCACCATCCTTGCCATCACGGCTACGTGTAAGCCCATCGCGGCAGCCACTGGGCACCCCCTTTTATGGAGATTCTTCCTCTTTCCCACGGGATATCCATCTCCAGAAACTGGTCCCTCAATACCAGGCCCAAAATCTGGGCGAGGAAGCCTAGCCATCCTCCCTTCCAGGGAGTATTCTGTCTGTACTTCTTCCAGAACAGATTAGTCTGTACTTCTGGCTGGTGATGGGATAGGCCATAATTCAAACGCACCTTCTTCTTTAATCTTCCTTAGACAGGGTCCCGCTTTCATATGCAGATGAGGTGATTGAAAATACCAGGGCTCTGGTCAGGTGCACCTGAGTTTCAATGTAACATCTCTGCTTTTCAGCACTTTAAAAGCGATCTGTGACAGCGCCTTTACCCAATGCAAATCCATCTTTTGATTTCTTGACTGCCAAGGAAAATGAAATCCTTGACAACTTCAATCTTTTCTCCGCGTATCAAGGTAGCTGCCTATTGGCCCAGCTGGGAGGATGTTGGTTTTCTTGATGCCACGGTGCCATTCAAACTGCAGACGGCCGGCTTTGATCTTCATCAGTAAGGGCCTTAAACCCTCTTTCAGCCAGCAAGGTCGTGTCCCCTGCATCATGCAGGTTGGTAAGGAGTCTCCCTCCAGCCTTGATGTTGGGTTTTCCTTCCTAGACTCCCGTTTCTCAGATTATTTGCTCAGCATACAGATTGAATAAGGGTGGTGAATGCATGTAGCCCTGACACACACCTTTCTTGAGTTTAGACCACACCACACCCACCCCCTTGTTCTAGTCAAACTGCCTCTTAGCTTGTGAATGGGTTCCCCATGAGTACAATGAAGTGTTCTGCAATTCCCACTCTTCTCAGGGCTATCCACCATTGGCTATGGTCCACACAGTCAAATGCCCTTGCATTTGCAGTTGAGAACACATAGGTAAACCGCTTTATGCTGTTCTCTGCTTGCAGCCGAGATCCACCTGGCCTCGGCAATGATAGATAGCCCCCATTCCACATCCTCCCCTGAATCCAGCTTTGAAATCCTGGCCGTTGTGCCGATAGAGTACTGCAGCCATCCTTGAAATGTATTCAGCCAGTTTTTACTTGTGTGATTGCAATGATATTGTTGAATAATTTCTGCATTCGGTTGGACCGCCTTTCTTTGGAGTACCTCTCTGGTTCACTGTCTAGTCCCTTTGTCCTATTTATCCACTATCCTCCATGCCACCTGTATTGTGTGATGTATTTATGACGTGACTGTCATTATTCCTCGCCAGAAGGTCAGCTTCCGTGTAACAAAACTGTTGACCACTTGGCTCAGGGCTATAGCCCCAGAGCTTAATACTTTGTGATGACTGAATGGGCCAATGAGGGTCTTGTAGAAGGGACCCCTGGGGGAGCCCTGAAGGGTTGGGAGGAGGAGCTCTGGGAAGTGATGGAGGAGGTGAAAGCGGGGCAGAGCATCCTACCTCCCCCTTGCTCCTGCCCCTTGCTTTCCTGGGCTGCCAGGCTGTGCTGGGTGGGCAAATGTTGGGGCAGAAATGATTGCTATCCTAGAATCCCCACAGAGGCCACACGGAGGCACTGTAGCCCTTGGCATGACCCCAATCAAAGCTCCCTGCCATCAAGTGGAGTCCAACTCACAGTGAAGCCCCTGTGGGTTCCCCAGACTGTGAATCTTGGCGGGAGTAGAAAGCCAAGTCTTTCTCCAGCGGAGCTGCTGGTGGAGTCCAAACGCTGACCTGGATTCTCTAAGCCACCGGGGCACCTTAGGATCCTACCCCGTGCGCCAGAGCGAGCCCAGTGGAAGCAGCTCTCCAGGGCGTGTTTGCTCCCAAGGCGCCTCTGAGCAGGTCCGGGAGGTGGTTTCGGAAGTGTAAACACACAGGCTCAGGAGCCAGAAAGCCTCGCTTCCACCCCAGCTCTGCCGCTCCCGAGCCTGAGCAGTGACCCGAACTGTCCTGCGCCCGTTTCTGCGTCTGTCAAATGAGGCTGACAACAGCGTCCATCGTCGGTGCGGGTGGAATAAAGGCTCCCATCACCCGTGCAGAAGACACCTCGCAGGGACGCTCAATCCCTTTGCTATGTGGGATCCCAGCTTCCCTTTCATCTACAGGTCAGCGATCTTGAAGGGGCTCCGTCCCCAAGATGGAGGAGCCAAGAAAGGATTCCCAGTTGCGGAAGAAAACTTGGACCCCCACCCCCCCGCGTCCTCTCCCC
>NW_022103934.1:1894271-1895758 GCF_000313985.2 Echinops telfairi | reverse complement strand
CAGCCGTTTCCCCCCAGGACGACCCTGAGGTGGGCAGGGCGGGGGGGAGTCAGGGGTGGGAGCAGGGGAGAGTAGGAGAAAAGTTTGGTAGCCAAGAAGAGATATTGAGGGACACCCCCCCTTCTGTAAAAGAAATAAGGAAACTGAGGCAGGCTGAAAAACTGGAAGTTGAGGGGCAGGGTCGCTACCAGGACAGCGGGGCAGGGCAGAGAAAGACCTAGACCAGCTGGGGGGGCTCGGCCCCCAAAGGGCGCATCTTCTCCCCACCGACTCCCACTTGGGAGTAAAAGCTCCTCCCCCTCCACACCTGGCATTTGTAATCTCTCATTTGCTCTGGTTTCAATAGCCCCAAATGAGAGACCAGATCCCCAGAGAACCAATAGGAACGCAGCCTCCACAAATTATTTGCATTTGAAGCACAGCCTGGCCCAGCCCCACCACCCAATTTCCTGCCTGTTTTCCCCATCTCTCCATCATCAATCAGCTTCCCCACTTCCCTCCTCTCCACATAGCCCCTCAATGGCGACTTGGGAACAGGCAAGTCAAGTTAAGGAGAAATAGGGCCACTGAGCAAGGGAGCTTCAAAAAATTCGTGGAAAAAATGGAGTGGAAAGATACTGGAATTTTCCCCACAAAATTTTGGAAGGGAGGGAACGTTCACGATTTTTCTGGCCCTACAGCTGGGGAACAAATAACAGGAACTCTTCATGGTGCTGGCCAGGAGAAGAAGGAAGGGCTCTGGTGTCCAATAGACTTGGGTCCAAACCTGGTTCCGTCACTTCTTCTCTACGTGACCTTTGTTGGGCAAAGAACTGTCCCTTCTCTTAGGGTACCTGTTTTCTGTTAGAGCTGTCACTCAAGCAGTAGAGTAACAGGGAGTCCCTGTGTGCAGTGCAGATGATGAACAATCGCCAAAGGGTGAGAGCGTGGGTTCACCCAGAGATGCCTGGGAGGAGCAGCCCTGAGAGCCCTACGGAGCACAGTTCTCCTGTGATACCCACAGGGTTGCCGTGGTCAGAACAGACTCAGTAATAGCGGGTGTCAGGTAACTCACCTTGAGTTCATCAGTTTGCCCTGCTGTGGCGAGTTGTATGTTTGAAACTACCAGCTGCCATGCAGGAGCAAGATGAGGCTCTCTACTCCCATAAGGAGTTACATACAGTCTTGGAAACCCACAGGGGCAGTTCTACCTTGTCCTGTAGGGTCGCTATGACTCAGGTGCTGGAAGCGATGCCCCCGGTATTTCCTATCCCAGCAGGCTCACCCATGGGCCAGGTCTCAGTGAAGCGTCCACACTGAGACAGACTAGGAAGAAGGACCTGGTGACTGACTTCTTAACGAATTGGCCAGTGAAGCCTTATGAACAGCAGTGGAACATTGTCTGATAGGAGTGGCAGCAGAGGAGCCGTTCAGAGGAGACGGCAGTGTCTCCATCTCTGCCTGCATGGTGCCGATGGGCTGAGGTTTTCTGGACCTTCCTGTGCTGG
>NW_022103934.1:1891172-1892438 GCF_000313985.2 Echinops telfairi | reverse complement strand
AGTAGTACCGGTGCCAGGGTAACATTCCCAGGCCAGCAGGGCAAAGCAGCTATTGTGACCATTACTCAAATTGATGCTCCAACCTTGAATGCCAAAAATTAAGAAGTTAAAAGCTCGTACCAATCTCTGTATTCAGAAATTCTCAAACATGCCATCAGGATACATGGGTAATTATTGGTGATTAAAATGTAAACAATTGGAAAGGAAGAAGGATTGGTAGTTGGAAAATATGCCTGGGTGGTACAAACCCGGAGAAGGTGGCATGATAGAATTTTGCAGGACCATCAACGTATTCATTGCAAATACCTTTCCCCCCTCTTTTTTACAGCAACAGAGATGGCAGCTATACATGTGGACCTTGCCCAGTGGGGTAGACAGAAATCTAATGGAATGAAATCATATGAGAAAGAAGCATGCATGGGAATCGAATCAGCAATATCTGTGGGGAGAAAGAGGTAACGGAGACGCTCACTGCATCACTCAGACCCGTCATCTGCTCATATACAAGCTCCAGTGGAGGCCGAAGGAGAAAGCAAGTCAAGAGGGGTGACGTATGACCTTGCTATGATGCTGTGTCATCGAGTCAACACTGACTCACGGAGACCCAAGGGACAACGGAATGAAACACTACCCCCTCCTGTGCCAGCCTCACAATTGTGACGTTGGAGCCCACTGTTGTAGCCCCTGTGTCCATCCGCGCTGTGGGAAGCCTTCCTCTTTTTCACTGCCCCGCTGCTTTATCAAGCAGGATGTCCTCGTTCAGGGACTGGTGTCTCCTGACCACGTGCCCAAAAGTACACGAGATAAACCTTGCCATCCTCATTTCTAAGGATCATTCTAGCCGTACTTCCGCCAAGACAGATTTGTTTGTTTGACAGAACCTGGGTGTTTAGGGTTCGTCTCAGGGACAGATTTGGTGGACTGAGAACTAAATGCATTGTGGGATGATATCAACAATATCATACATAAAGAAAGCAACAGGCCATTGATAGGGCAAGAAATGGGGGGGGGACACCAAAATAGTTGTCAGAAGAGACTCTGAAACTTGTTCTGAAACAGAAGAAAATGGAAGAAATTATGAAGTATATGAGTTAAACAAAATATTTCACGGATAGACTCAAGAAGACAAGGTACTGTAAAGACATATGCAATGACCTGGGGTTAGAAACCCAAAGAGAAGAACACCCTGAGCCTATTTCAAGCCAAAGGAAACAAAGAAAACGTTCAAGCCTTGAATTGCAACATTGAAGCATTCTATAAGCAAAA
>NW_022103934.1:1886351-1888278 GCF_000313985.2 Echinops telfairi | reverse complement strand
AATTCCCCATATTAAATTTCTCTGTGCATAACTTTTTCAGCCTGGATCCTGAGCACTATGGTCAGTGTCATGGTTATGACCACTGATGCGGTCAGTGGCATGACCAGTGTCTTGATTCTTCTGTAATCTGTGTCCTGTTGAGCTATGTCTGCACCGCTGTCCGCATTCAGGTTCAGCTGGGGACAGCAGTGTGGTCAGTCTTGTGACCGCTGGCCCTTCCTAGTTGTGTTGTGGTCCATATGGTCATCAGCACTGTGGGGAGCTTCCTGGATGGGCTGTGCCAGCTCAATGTCAATGGCCTGGTCATGCTGCGGTCATTGTCCTGAGCTTTCTTTGGCAAATGGCCCGGCCTACTCTGATCAACATTACGGTCAAGTCGTGCTGTGGTCAAAGGCCTGTTCGGTGTCTTATTTGTCCTCTTGTCGGCCTCAAGGTCAGCATGGTGGTCAATGCTACAAGGAGTGGCATTCTTTCTCGGTAGCCCGTGTTGGTGGTGTTGTCAAGTCAGCGCCAATGCAGAGCAGCCCTGTGTACAATGGCAAGAACCACTGCCTGGGCCTGTGGCAGGCTCACGCTTGTTATGTTTGAGCCCAATGCTGCAGCTACTGTCAACCCAGGATCACTCCTGGCTGTATTTCTTCCAAGATAGATTTGACTATTCCTTTGGCAGTCCATGCTACTTCCAATATTGTCCACCGGCACCGTGGCAGTTACATAATCTGTCAACTTGAGGAAGGGGTGGAGTATGGCCTGTCAGTCGAGTCTCAGCTTGATGACTTCATGTGGAGTCACGATAAGTAGCTCCCTGGAGGTGGGATAGTCTTACTCCCTGTGAGACTTTCCTGTTGACAAGACACATGCAGCTAAGCTAGACACCTGAGACATTCCTGTTGACAAGACACATGGAGCTAAGCTAGACACATGGAGCCATGTGGAGGCCCATGTTAGTGCTGAGATGCTTACGCCACCACTGGATCCACAAGACTTTCCACCCATTGGCCCGTGATCTTCCTGCATTCAGCATCATTGCATGTGTTTCATGGGTCTGAAGAGGACTTTATAGATTGGTATCAGACATATGGGCTAATGTTGGGCTTATGGACTTCATCTGGACTGGGCTGGGATGTTTTCTCAACATTCAGTTGCTCTTATATATTAATTCTCTTTCTTATACACATAGGAGTGTCTATGAATTTGTTTCTCTAGTCAACCCGGACTAACACAAGCACCATCAAAAGAATGCATCGGTTTTCTCCAGTCTTCCTTATTCATCGTCCAACTTTCGCATGCATATGAGGCGAATGAAAACACCATGGCTTGAGTAAGGTCCACCTTCATCCTCAAGGTGATTTCTTGGCTCAGTATTATGCACCATCTCTGAGCCGAGCTCAGCTTCTCAAGCACCTTCCATGGAAAGACCGCCAGGGTCACTAGGCTGTTGCGGGGTATCTCTCCTTCCCCTTCAAACCAGGAGCGTCTCAGGTGTGGGAAGCAACTCTAGCTCATTCCACAGGTCTCGTCTCTATTCAAATTCTATTTGAATTCAGGGGATTCCACCAAGCCACTGGACAAGTGAGGATGCTCTGATCTGCTTTCATCCCTCTTGTTTTTTCTTCATGATGAAGGGAAGTGAACAGGTTCCCAAAATCCAGGTTCAGTCCACAGTAAGGGTACAGTAATTAATCTATAGAAACACCTCTCTCAGATGAGCTGGTCAGGGTGTGAAGTAGCAACGATGACAAATACAACTTTCCTCTAGTTCCTAAATGCTTCCTCCCCACCCCCTCCACTATCACGATCCAAATTTTACCTTGCAAGTCTGGCTAGACCGGAGGATGTTCACTGGTACAGATAGGAACTGGAAACACAGGGAATCCAGGGAGGATGATCCCTTCAGGACCAGTGGTGGGAGTGGCGATACTGGGAG
>NW_022103934.1:1884910-1885942 GCF_000313985.2 Echinops telfairi | reverse complement strand
TCTCCATGCCACAGTCTCTGATGCCTCTGGTCTGGCCTCCTGGCCCTTCGGACAGAGATCTAGAACGGGGTCTTGATGGCCCGGTGCTTGTTTGCTCCCTCCCTGCCTTCATCTCTTGACCAAGGTCTGAGCGTTTTGGCTTAGCGAAAATGGGCTGGAAATTTTCCCACGAGTTCTCATCAAATACATTTTGAGGGGGAAAAAATGATCCCCCTTCCCCCCAAAAATGCAATCCCTCAAACTCTAGACCAGTCTCCTGGGGTGCTTCCTGAGTATCCCCTTCCAAGACTTGCCTCGTTCAAACCTCCAGGAATAATAGTCAAGAGGCTGAATCATTAGGAGCGCGGGTGCTGCGGTGGGTTACACATTGAGCTTCTAACCGCAAGGTCAGTGATTCGAACCTACCTGTTGTTCCAAGGATGAAAGATGAGGCTGTCTACGCCCATAAATGTTTAAAATCTTGGACACCTGAAGCGGGATTCTACTCTGCTCTAGAGGGTTGTTATGAATCAGAATCGACTCGATGGCTATGGGTTTGGGTGGATCTGAAATCTGCCTTTAATATTTCACTGAGTAAATGCATTTACTGAGTGTGTAATACACTTAAAAAGGCACAAAAAGGGACACCGTGGGTAGTCTCCACTCACTCTTTCTCCAAGCCACTAGTCCATATAATTCAAACGTGTTAGACAGTTGTGAGACACTGGAAGTCCTTCAAGTCTTGAGGGAGCCAGGTAGTCCTCTGTAGAGAGAGTCCGATTCTCCAGGCACCGGGCACCGGCAGCCAATCAGCAAGGCAGGTCATCAACAGTCAGCCAGGTCAACAACTGTCAGTCCCCAGCTCAAGAGATGTAAATTTCAATCGTGTGGTCTTAAAGGGACCTCAACTTACAGCGACACAGTCCACAGGTTAGGTGTCCCACAGGTAGTGTAGCTTGCAAATTGAGGCACAGAACAAGCAAGGCAGCCACACACTGGTCCAATGATCAAAAAGTGAGAGACAAGAAAGGCGAGGCTCGCCGAGCCATTTAT
>NW_022103934.1:1883379-1884596 GCF_000313985.2 Echinops telfairi | reverse complement strand
TGTTGTTGTTGTTGTTGTTGTTGTTGTTGCTAGGTGGTACCATCAAGTCAGCTCCGCCTTGTCTGACTCTAGTGCAGCGGAACAAAGCACAGCCCGGTCGGTCCTGGGCCATCCTCACAATGGTTCTGTTTGATCCCAGAGTCGGTTCTGACTCATCGTGACCTAATCCCATGCACAACAGAACAAAACATCGCCCGTCCTGGGCCATCCTTAAAATGTGCTCTTATGCTTGAGCCCATCGATGCAACCACTGTGTCAATCCATCTTCTCGAAGGCTTCCTCTTTTTTGCTGCCCCTCTACTTTACCAAACATGAGGTCCGTCTCCAGGGGCCCATCTCTCCTGGTAACATGCCCAAAACATGTAAGACAAAGGCTCGCCATCCTTGCCTCTAAGGAGCATTCGGGCTGTACCTCTCCCAGGACCGATTGGTTTGTCCTTTGTAGCAGTCCGTGGGACTTTCAAGATTGTTCACCAGCACCACAATTCCAGTGCAGTGATTCTTCTCCAGTCTTCCTTAGTCAAGGTCCAACTTGCACATGTGCATGAGGTATTGAAAATGCCGTGGCGTAGGTCGGGAGCACCTTAGTCCTCAAAGTATTCCATTAGAGGTGTATTTCATCATGTAATGAGCACTATCAGCGGTGCTTGAGTGATGCCAGCCATGCGTTATTACAACCGTGCTGCGGTGAATAACCTCGCGGGTGCGCTATTTCCTATAGGAATAAGGATACTGGGAAGATACATGACCGGAATCGGACGTGTTGGGTCAGATGCTATGTACATGTACTCCAAGATTCATCACAAGGAATCAAGGTGTCTGGTTCCCTGAACCCTTGTTAATTTTGTGGGCCGTCCAACGTTTTGATGATGGACGATCTAATAGGTGAAAAGTGGTACCTGGACACACCTCTTCTGTTCTTGGGAGAGACCAAGGGCTCCTTTCCTTTATCAACAGCCCTGTGTGTTTTGTTTTCAGCAAAACCTCCCCTTTCAAGGAGATTCTTGTAAAGCCTACTTAAATTCTTGATTTGTTGTAGCTCTTTATAGACCAGAGAAAACAAGCCTTTGTCTAGAGCAGTGGTGCTCAACCTTCCTAATGCTGCGACCCTTTCATACAGTTCCTCACATTGTGGTGACCCCCCCAATCATAACATTATTTTCGTTGCTACTTCATCATGGTCATTTTGCTACTGTTATGAATCGGGCGACCCCTGC
>NW_022103934.1:1871888-1881420 GCF_000313985.2 Echinops telfairi | reverse complement strand
GTCAGGTTCTGTATCATGTCTTGGGTGGGGCTGAGGTCATCCGCTCCTGAGCAGCGCTGGCTTTTCCTGGTGTGAGCGACAGCCCTCGGGCTGCTCGGAAGCGAGCCCAGAAACAGGGCCCAGAGGATACAGGCAGCCAACCAACAGCACCTATTCTGACCGTTCTTTCTGGTGGAGAAGGTGAGGCTCACCGAGCTACAGAGAGCTAGACCTGTGATTGACTTACTCTCACCAGAGTGCACACAGCAGGTGGGGCCACAGGGCTCCCGGGGAATACTCAGACCAGACCCTGGCCTCCGTGTGCCTCACGAAGGCTTGGCCCTGCATGTCTCCTCTTCCCCGGCTCCTCTGGGTCATTCCTGCGGCAGGCAGCAGGGTCCAGGGCTCCTCATCCTCCCCCTCAGGGCTTACCCATAAAGAAGCTCTCCCGAGTTCTAGAAAATTCCCCCAGGTCTCAGCTCCACCCTCAGTCCTCCTGGCTCTCCTCTGGTCCCCCTATGCAGCCCACTCTTACTCCTGCTTGGGCCCTGCTCTACTTCTCCCTGTCAGACTGCGCCACCACTGGGATTCCCTCCCTCCAGGCATCACACACACACACACACACACACAACACACATACACATACACACACCAAACACACAACATACACACACACCAAACACACAACATACACACACACCAAACACACACGTACACATACACAAACCAAATACACAACACACACATACACACACCAAACACACAACATACACACACACCAAACACACATGTACACATATACAGACCAAATACACAACACACACATACACACACCAAACACACACAAATACACATACACACACCATGCACATGCATACATACATACACACATGAAAACACATGCACACATACAAGCACCCACATGCACACATATACATACACAAATACACACATAGAAACACCCACATACATACATATACATACATACATACACATGCAAACACATGCACATATACAAACACACACACATACGCAAATACATGCATATATACACAAATACACACATACGCACATGCACACATACACTGAATGACTCAGCTGGGGATGTGAATCTGCTGCCCAGTGACCCAGGCATGCTCTCCAGTGAGCTGACACACACGCAAAACCGGCACACAGGCTCTCTGGGACCATGCACCGGATACACTGTCTTTGTCCAAGGTCAAGTCCAGTCGGAGCGGTCACACAGAACCAGCACACTCAGTCACACATTGCACGCTGCCTGATAATGGAGTCCAGGCAGAGTGACCCATGGCCAGGGCTGAAGGGCAGTCAGAGACAAGATAGCCCCGATGCCTGAGGACAAGCACTCACCTGGACAGCTGGCCGAACAGTCAGTTCTACAACCCAGTCACAGGCACACACAAACAGAAAGCTCACACACAGCTGAGGCACAGAGAACCCTCCCCAGACACACAGCCACAACGCAGTCACACAAACACATTCACTACACGCACACAGACTCATGACACAGAAGTAGTCAAGGCACTGGCACACCCCAATCCCACAATACAGACACACAAAACAGGCAGCCAGTTCACACACAAGCACACACACGGACACACAGTAGAGACACGGGGTGTTTACGAAACACACGCATAGACCCACCATTCACACACACGCGTGCACACACGTACAGCACAGACAGAGAGATCACCACAAACAGCCACAGAGACCTCTGACTACTAACTCCAGGCCTGGGCAGCGTGGGAATGAGGCTGCGAGAGGCGCAAGATGGGTGAAGACTCGGAGGCCTCTCGGGGAGGAGGCGGGAGGAGGGAAGGAGGGCGGGAGGGAGGCCAACGCATGTGGTTCCCATTAGGGGTCTGGGAATTGAGGGATGAGCTGGCGGGACAGGAAGAGCCAGCACCACTTCCCAGCCCTGCCAAGCTGGGAAGGAGCAAGGCCCTCACCGAGGTCAGGGGCCTGGGACTTGACTCAGACGGGAGGCGGTTCCTCCCACGGAGAGGTCTCCCCGGAACCAGGCCTAGCAGTGGCCAGTGAAGGGTGCCACAGAGGTGGAGACAGGTAAGGGCCAGAGAGGTCAAGCCAATTGCCTGAGGTCACAAAGCTAGTAAGTGGAAGATGGAGAGGCAGGAATTGTGGAGACTCACCGTGTGGCCCAGCTGCCACTGGATCCAGAGCTGCCGAGCAGGCAACCCGGCCCTCAAGTACCTTAGAGTGTAGAGTGTGGGACAGGCCCATGTGGGGAGTCCGGGGGTGCCTGAGCCAGCCTGGTGCCCAGAGTCGAGGAAGGACACTTGAGCTGAATAAGCACTGGTCAGACAGCACGGTGGGCAGAGAAGAAGATGGACGCAGTAGCCTGGGGGCTGGAAGGAGAAGGTGTGGGGGAGCTGAGCCCAGCGGGAGAAGCCAGAGTCCCCAGGATTTGAACTTTCTCTTGAGAACAATGAAGCGTGGCAAAGGACAGGGACATGGTGAGACTGAAGCAACCAGTATGATGCCCTGGTGGCAGAGTAAGTACCAGGTAGGCTACGATTCACCAGGTCAGTGGTTCAAAAGCAGGGTTTTCAATTCCTGTAATGGGAGACCATCTCGCAAGCTCACAGGGGCAGTTCTACGAGTTGGCATTGACTCAAGTGAGGATGAGGATTATACCCAGCTGAAGACACACCTCCCCATGACCCAGATTTTCCACGCTTGGTGTGTAGCAGAGACACTGATCGGTGTGCACAAGGAGACACGGGCCAGGATGATCACGGGAGCAAACTGGGAACCCCCTAACAGTTCACCCGTGAGAGAATGGATAACTCCACGGGAGCAAGGCCACTGCGACGATTTAAAATGCCGGACCAAAGTACATCGTTGTGGTTCGGGGCCTTCGAGTCTGCTCAGACTCACAGTGACCCGTGAACAACAGAAACTTCTGCCCCATCTTCCCGGGCACCGCCAGGTTTGAGCGACGGTGTCAATCCAGCTCCGTGAGGGTCTTCCTCTTGTACACCGACCCTCTAGTTTACCAGGCTTGAGGTCCTTCTCCAGGGACCGCTTCCTTCTGGTGAGATGTCCAAAGGATATGAGAAACGTCTCACCCTCCTGGCAGCTAAGGAAGATGTCATGCGGAGAAGACAGGCACACATGCATGCACGCACGCAGACACGCACGCATGCACACACAAGGCCTTCCACTGGAGTTGACAAAGCAAGGCGCCAAAGGACACGCCCCATATGGGACTGGTTAGAGGCAGTTGAACAGCCTGCCAAATCGCGTGGCGTGGAATCAGCCCCGAACACAACAAAAGTGGGAAAACGCTGAAGGACTGAGTCCACACCTCCCGCAGGTGGGGAAAGGATGAGAAACGTGCTGGTAGACACACAGCTGGAGGCATGCGTGCACTTCATTGCTTGCTTGCTTTCTTAGGCTGCGTGGTGGGCACCTTCATGATGAAGCTATTATATTATTCATCATAAAGTATGTCATTTTCATCATCATAATAACATAGTCCCCTCGAGTCAATTCCAGCTCATGGTGACCCCACATGCATCCAAGTAAAATCACCGATGTCTGATGGATCTTGACTCGAGGCAGAGAATACCCCAGAGAGATGTTTACCTGTGTCTCATTGACATTGCCAAGACATCCGACTGTGTGGATCATACCACACCGCGGATCACCTTGAGCGGAATGGGAATCCCGGAGCACCTCATTGTGCTTATTCAGAACTTGTACATCGATTAAGAGGCAGTTGTGCAAACACAACAAGGGAATTCGTACACGGTTTGAAATCAGGAAAGGTGTGCATCAGGTGGTCTCCTCTGACCCTGCTTAGTCAAAGTGTGTGCCGAGCCAATCATCAGAGACGCTGGAGTCTATGAGGACGGATGTGGCCTCAGGGAAGGCTTATTATCTACCAGCGAGATGCAGGTGATGCAGCCTGGCATGCTGGGAGTGAGGAGGACTTGAGGCGCTTGCTGATAAAGATGAAGGATTTCACCCGTATGAATTATGATTCAATATAAGGAAGACCCAAATCCTCACAACTGGACCCATAGGTCACCATCAGGACAAATGGGGACAAGGTTGACGTTGCCAAGAATTTCCTCTTGCTTGGCTCCACAATCAATACTCCTGGAAGCAGCAGTCAAGAGATCAAAAGACGCACTGCATCAGGTCAATCTGCCGCGCCAGACCACATGAAAGGATCTACCTATACCCTCCTCCCTGAGGAATGGACAACAGTAAAGTGGGTGAAGGGAGATGCCAGGCAGTGTAAGATATGCTAAAATAATAATAATTTAAAATTATCAAGGGTTTATGAGCGAGTGGGGAGCGGAGAGGGAGGGGGGAAATGAGGAGCTGATACCAAGGGCTAAAGTGGAAAGCACATGTTTTGAGAATGATGAGGGCAACAGATGTACAAACGTGCTTGACACAATGGATGTATATATGGATGGCGATAAGAGTTGCACGAGCCCCCAGTAAAATGATTTAAGTTTTTTAAAAAGTGTTGAAAAGCAAGGATGTTACTTTCAGGACCAGGGTGCACCTGACCCAAGCGGTGGTATCTCCATGGCTTCATCTGCATATGAAAGCTGAACCCCGACTAAGGAAGACAGACAAGAATCCGCACATCTGAACACTGATGCTGAGGAAGAAAATTGACAGTACCGCAGCCTGACAAAGGAAGCAACACACCTGTCTCAGAACTGCAGCCTGCTGCGGACTCCTGAGGGGCGAGGACAGCGAGACTTCATCCGCGGACTTGGGACGTGTTGTCAGGAGAGACCCATCCCTGAAGAAGGGCATCCTGCTTGGTGAAGCAAAGGGGCGGTGACAAAGGGGAAGGCCCTCGGCAGTGTGGACCGTCCCCGCGGCTGCAGCCATGGCTCACACGCTGAAGCATTGAGAGGCAGGGTTCAGTTGGGTTGTCCACAGGGTCGCTATGGGTCAGAACCTCCTGAACAGCCCCGCTCTATCTTGTAGGGTGCAGGGGGAAGGCCCGAGGGGCTTCCTAAGGTGCTGGAGCCTCTGCAGCATGCAGGGTCACCATGACTCGGAATAGACTTGGGTTGGGTTGGGCTTTTAGAAACGGACTCCTTTCAGGAGGACAGAATTTGTAAGCGGCAGTTTGTAAGCAGGTCTTGGTGTCCAGCTGTGAAGGACAGGGGCTTTGTCCCCTCAGAGGTGTCAAGCCAGAGGTCAGACAGGTGTGGAGCACTTGTCCCCACATCATTGTCTTCGGGAATGCAAGTGGTCCAGGCAAGGTGCCAGTGCCTGTCTCCATCCCAGACAACCCTAGGGTGGACAGGGATGAGGGGCCAGATGCCTAAGTCTCCGAGAGAGGAAGCCAGCTCCTGGGAGCATAACTGGTCCTGGAGCGGATGGCACTGGGTGCCCCCCAGAGCCAAGAAGTGAGCCTGAGCCGCCAAGGCAGAACTTGCAGCAGTGGGCACCATGCCCTGTAGTACCTGGTATGGTGGGAGTGCTTCAGAAAGCAGAATAAAATGATAATAGAATTGTTCCAGGAAAAAAAAAAAAGAAAGAAAGAAACTGACTCCTTCCTTGGGGTGCAAGGTGCATGTGCATAGAAAAGAGGCAGATCTCACCCGGGGGGACCCTTCAGATCGGTGTGATTGACCCGGTATCACGTCTGCCCGGGAGCCCTGGTGGCTCAGGGATGAAGCTCTTTCTGCTAACCCACAGGTGGGCATTTCCAACCCACCAAGAGCTCCCCGGAAGAAAGAGGGTCTGCTTCCACCATGGGCCTCTCCTGTGCTCTCCGGGGTTGCTGGGCGTTGAGGTCAACTCCATGGTTGTGGGTCTGGTTTGAGGTTGGATGGGTGCCTTGGCCCTGGGCGGTACAAATGGATAAGGAGCTCACTGCCGACAGAGAGGTGGGAAGTTTGGGTCCACCGGGGCCACTCTGGAAGCAAGGACTGACTGACTGCAGAAAAAAATCAGCCATTGGCAACCCCGGGAGCACGGCTGGACTCTCCCACACCAGAGGAGCGCTGGTGGCTCCGTGGTGAAACGTTGGCAGTGGAGTCCACCCACCCTCTGCGAGATGAAGATGTGGTGGTCAGCTTCTGTCCATTCAGCCTTGGGAACCCTGGGAGGCCGTTTGACTCTGTCCCGCGGGCTAACTCTGGGACGACGAGTCAGAATCACTCGACAGCAAATTTGTAGGGGTATTGGTTTGCGATTGCTTTTAAGGGGACATGTGGGAATCCCAGAGCCTAGCACGGTGCCTGGCACACAATAGGTGCTCGGTAGCTATTTACCGATCAAATGAGTAAGCGGTGTGGGGTGAGGAGGTGTCTCTGATACATCAGAAGGGAGTGTAGCCAGACCTATGTCTGTAGTCAGGGGCGTTGGCGGCACAGTGTGTGTGTGTGTGTGTGTGTGTGTGTGTGTGTGTGTGTGTGTGTGTGAGCGACAGGGGCAGGGGGACAGACCCTGGTGTACGCGGTGGTCTCTGCTGGTCTGCCAGCCTGAATCTGGCAGAGGCTGAAAGAGTGGGTCTGATTCGGGCCCACACGTGACTGGGCAGCTGCGGGGGTGGGGGCGGCACAAGGAGGGTCTGATTCCGTGGTCTGCGGGTGTCATTGTGCGTGAGAATCTCCCCCACCCCCTGTACCCATCTCTGGATAGAGCCTCTCACAGTCCGGGCGCTGGCAGCCTCATCCCGCGCCAGCCCCCAACACTTGGGAGTGGGTAATTGCTCCGGAAGCACAGGCAGTGATTAATTATGGCCGTGGAATATGCAAATCTGCTGGGGGGGGCGGGGCGGAGGATGTTCCCAGCTTCCAGCCAGCCCAGCTGAGGGAGACCATACATTAGGTCCAGGCCGCCAGGACGGAGTCCCCTCCCCACACCTCTCTCAATTACCCTTTCATTTAGCACAGCGAGCTCGCATTCTTTAACCAGCTTTTGGTTCATTAAAGCATCTTCAGGAAATTATTCATTAATCGTCCCTTCCCCATCCCCCAACAAAAGCCCACTCCAGTGTGAGGTGGTGGGAGCCCTGGCAGCCCTGTGATCGCTGATTGAGCTCCCATGCTATGGAAAATGGGGACCAGAGATGCAGCCACCAAGAAGGCTGTTGTCTTTAAGAAAAAGAAGAATATGTGTAAAGTCCTTGTGTGTCCGTTCACCGGGGAGGTCATTTTTTTTAAACCATCACAACCCATGTCACCGAATAACTTGTGTGGAAAGTGTTGGCTAGGTACCGAACATGTTGTGTAAGTCCTCACTAGATACACAATTTTTAAAAAACAACTCTTTTTAAGTGGCAGAAAGTCCCCTAAGGGAGAGGATGGCATTTGGTACGTTTCATGTAGTCAACTCTGTCCCTGGGCTCGCTCACTTTTGAGCTCCGGGCAAGCTATTCGCCTCTCTGTCCGCCAGTCCCTCTGAGCGGCGACACAAGCACTAGAACCTTCCCCAAGGGTTGCAGTGAGGAGACAACCCACCAGTCCAGGTCGAACACGCGGCGAGTCGATGCTCAATAACACCCACCGTGTGTCTGTCCGTTTGTTGTGCTGTCACGGCTTGTGACTTGCTGCGCTGCAGGACGGAAGGCCATTGGTGGGCAGGATTCAGGGGCGCTTCTAGCCTAAGTCAGGCTAAGCATGAGGCCCAGCCATCTCCTTCTGAAAGTCCCAAAGCTCAAACCGAGCACCCGAAAAGACCCCCCCAAAGGAGGCCGTCCCATTTGGCGCAGTAGAAGGCCAAGGAGGCTGTCCAGGGAAACACCTGGTCTGTCCAGGGAAACACCTGGTGAGGCAGCGGACTGGCACCAAAGCTGCAACAATGAACTTGAACACACAGACCATCCTGCAGATGATACAGGACCAAAGGGCCCCGCTGGCCAGCTATCCATCCCCTCTCTCCATGATCATGATCAACGGTGTTAGCTGAACTCATCATGGGTCGTGTGGGCATGCGGATGAAACCCAAGACCTGGTCTCTAGGGAAAGCGCAGACTGAAAGGTGGAGAGAATGGTGCCGCATACAAAAGAAAGGAAAATCTGAGCCCCAATGGGGTAGTGGCTATGCACTGGGCTGCTAACTGAAAGGCCAGCAGTTTGAAGCCACCAGCCACTCTGGGGGAGAAAGAGGAGGCTTTACACAGTGGTAGAGTTACGGTCTCAGAAACTCACAGGGGCAGTTCTACTCTGCCCTATAGGATCGCTATGAGCCAGCATCCACTCGGTGGCAGTGAGTCTTGTTTTCTTTTGTTTTGTAGCGCCTTAGAGGAAGATGGGTGAAGGGGGAGGAGAGTTCAGGGAGAGGGAGGAGTAAGGGGGTGGCAGTGATAGGAGATCAGAGCTTGGGAAGAACACACTTCCAATGAGACATGCATGGTGGGAGTCTTTTGAGAAGAATATCCGATGTTAAATGTTAATGTGCTGGTTTTCCGACACTGAGACTTGGTCCACTTTGTTCCATTCACATACCAGCATTTGGTAAAAGTTGGATTCATCCATTATGTAGGATCATTAAAGAGCCCTAGTGCCATAGTGGGTTACACACACTGGGCTGCTAACTGCAAGGTCAGCAGTTCAAAACCACCAGCCACTCCATGGGAGAAAGAGGAGGCTTTCTACTTCCATAAAGAGTTACAGTCTTGGAAACGCACAAGAGCAGGTGTACCTTGTCCTATGGGGCCACTATGAGTCAGAATCGACTGGATGGCAGTGAGTGCGTACAGAACAATTAACGATGGCTCTGCTATAACAAGCAACATTAAAAATCTCAGACGCTTTAGCTCCAACTTAAGAACAGTTCTTACATCGTGGCCCTGTTCAATACTCACCTTCATGAAACGATCACTGAAGATAAGGTGCTAGAGCAAAGTGTGGGGAAGAAAGCAGATGGTGCCTGGCTATCAATCAGAAAATAAGCAGCCATCTAAGGAGTCAACTAAGTCCACAAGGAAGCACAGCAGCTTGTGTAATACAAAGATGGCAATTACAAATTTTGAATATGGTGAAAAGTATCAGTGCCAGAATTATGAACACCCCCTTTGTAGCAGGCTGTGCAGCTCAGTGGGACCCCAAACCCATCTGCAGAGTATCAAGTCAGACCGAGGCGCTGGCAGATAAGCTCTGGCCAAGGGCAAGAGTCCCAACCAGCCTTACTCTCAGGCAGAGACCACTGACATCTTGGTTATGCCGAATCGAACGTGGCACTTGGCCAGTTGACCTCCCTAAACACGATCAGACATTGTTCTGGGTGCAAGCATCTCTTAGTTGTTCCATGGCAGAAATTTCTTCCCTGGCTTTTTGAATGTTGATGGCGGGGGAGGGGGTGTCTTCCCCCTCTCACACATTGTTTCTATTTTGGTCTTTACACTAATATGATCTTATCCTTACCACCTTAGTGCGATCTGGTTTCCATTGTTTTCTTTGGGTTTCCCTGTGGTAGGAATGGATGTATAATGATAATAACTGATACAAGGTTGTGGTAGTTACATAATCTGGTGCCAACTTGAGACTATGAAGAGTGAAGGAGTGGAGAGTAACCTGTCCAT
>NW_022103934.1:1869464-1871234 GCF_000313985.2 Echinops telfairi | reverse complement strand
AATGCTCTAAGCTAGATGTGGTGGTGATTGTACAATTCCCCTTGATATGATTGAACGACTGAACTACTCAATTGTGTGATATGTAAATTAGGTGCCAATAAAACTAGTTGGGGAAATAAAGTCTCAGTTCCTATCACAATCTGATGGGGTCTCCTTGGCAGCCTCCCGTTGTGACTCAGGAAGCCGGGCCCTTTTCTTGTTCCGCACGACCCTCCCATGTTACACATGTGATCTCTAGGATCACATGGAAAAGGTCACACCGGGAGCTTTATAATCACTCACATCCCAGTGGCCGGGACTCACATACATGGTCCCCGTCGAACTGTCAGGAAAGCTGGGAAACGTGCTCACAAGTAGGTGTCCCTCGGATTCAGGAGAGAGTACATATCACTGGTGTTGTCAAGGGCATTCTTTGCGTTCAGGATGTTTGCAGGAGGAACTAAAGAGAAAGAAGGCCCAGGTCTACATGGAGGCTGACTGGCGGGAACACAGGATGAAGAAATCAGCAGAAAGAGCAAACAAGGAACAAGGAGGACCAAGAGGAAGCCTGGCTCTTAAGAGCTCTCGCTGGCATGGGGAGGATTTCGTCCCCAGATGTGAGCTGTTGAGAACGCCACACGGCTCTTTTCCCATGTCCTTCGTGTCTCCGCTCAAACGTCACCTCCTAAGGAGAGCCTCCCCAGACGACTGTATTTTAACCGGCTCTCCCATTGTCGCTCTGTACCCCACCGCCAGCTTGATTTTCTTTCACAGTAATTACTGCCAACTGAAATGACATTATGCAAGTTGTCCCTGATTTAGGACGTATTTGAGTTACAACAAACCACACTTAGGACCATCCTTTGGGTTTGTGTTGGCTTGTACATCTTACCACGAGTAGCGCGTACTGAATACAATGTTGCAGGCCATTGTTTGCTGGAGTTAGCTTTCTCTGGTTGGATGCGGAAGAGGATGTGGAACAGGGGCTATCACCGCTGGTGTCAGATGGATCGTAGCTCAAAACAGAGAACACCAGAGAGATATTTGCTTGTGTTTCATTGACTAGGCCAAGACGTTCCAGGGTGTGGATCATAAGAAACTATGGATAGCCTTCGAGAGAATGGGAATTTCAGAACACTTCATCGTGCTCATTCGGAACTCAAGAGCCACTTACGTGAGCAGAACAGGAATATTGCCTGGTTTTAGATCAGGAAGGGTGTGTGTCAGGGTTGTATCCTCTCACCACACTTGTTCCATTTGTATGCAGCATCAGGAGTGGAGGAAGGCGTATTAACAACTTGTGGGATGCAGATGACACAACCTGGCTTGCTGAAAGTCAGGAGGACTTGAAGCACTTGCTGATGAAATCAAGGATTGTGGCCTTCAGTAAGGATGACAGCTCAACCTACGGAAGACCCAAATCCTCACAACTGGACCAACAGGTAACATCATGATAAATGGAGAAAAGGATGAAGTTGTCAAAGCTTTTGTCTTACTTGGATCCATAATCAATGCTCATGGAAACAAGAGGCAAAAGATCAAAAGACAGGTTGCATTAGGCAAATCTGCTGCACAAGACCTCTTTGGAGTGTTGAAGCACAAGAAGGTTTCTTTGCGAACTAAGTTGCACCTGCCCCAAGTCCTGGGATTCTCCATTGCATCGTCTGCATGTAACAGTCGGACGTGGAATAAAGAAGACCTTAGAAGAAAAGATGCATTTGGATTGTGGGACTGGAGGCGAATATTGAAAGTAGCCTGGACTGCTAAAAGGACAAACCGATCTGTCTTGGA
>NW_022103934.1:1858018-1864581 GCF_000313985.2 Echinops telfairi | reverse complement strand
CCCAGTCAATCCCCCTAACACCAATACCATGTCCTACTTCATCTCTCCATCTTCTTAGCCCAGTCAATCCCCCTAACACCCAAACCATGTCCTACTTCATCTCTCCATCTTCTTAGCCCAGTCAATCCCCCTAACACCCATACCATGTCCTACTTCATCTCTCCATCTTCTTAGCCCAGTCAATCCCCCTAACACCAAGACCATATCCTACTTCATCTCTCCATTTTCTTAGCCCAGTTCAAGACCCTAGAATCAATCAAAGTCAGTGTGGAGAGCTGGTTATAAACAGGCCCACCATCTCCCATGAACCCCATTATAGTGAGCCACCTCCACCAATGGCCACAGCGAATCAATCGAGACAGGTGGTGGCAGGTCTTCAGTGAGGTACGGTCAGACCCTGGGAGGACATGGCCAGTGCTGGATGAAAGACACAAGCAGACAGCGACAGGCGCACAGGTTTATTCTCAGACTTGAGATGCCACCTGTGCCCTGTGGACCGAGGCAGAGGGGTACTGGAATTCTCTCATCATATCCCAGCCTTCCCTAAGGAGGAAGCAGATTAAATATACAACAGAGGGGGCTTTCCCTTTTAATACAAACCCAGATATAAATAGGGCAGCACCATTAGGATCCTGATTCCTCTCCACCCCCTTGGTCCTCAAACCACCTGGCATAGCAAGGTGAGCTTGGGAATGCAGGGGCGTATCCAGAGCTGGCCTAAGGCAGTGGCAGACATCTCCAGCTCAGCCAGGGAAAACCCACTTCCCTCTGTAGTCTGACTTCAATCTCTTCGTTGTAGACCCAGCTGGGAAGAGGAATGAGCAAAGGGGTCTCAGCCTTGGGGCTGGGATCAGGAGACGTCCAGTGCTTAACTATGGGGAAGGGTAGCACCAAAGGGTGTCGAGGGCACTGACTGAGAAAAAGGGAGCTCAGGGTGGGGAGTCACGAGCTGTGTTGGAATGGAGGGTGAAATAGAACCAGACAGCTAGGCCCCGTTCCCCCGGGACCCTGGCAGGGAGAAGAAATATCTGTTGGCCATGTTGAGTAGACCCTCTCCTGCTTCCACGGTCACAGGAGATGATAAATACAGTGGCTTCGAAGCCACAGCACCAAATGTGCCCCTTCTGGGGCTCCCTCACTGTCCCTCCCAGCCACCCCCAAACGTTCAGCTGCTAAAGCAGACAGGGCCCAGTTCAAACCCAAACTTCTGGTTTGTCTGGCCAAAGTCAGTAGCCGCCACGTCCCACACGGGCAGAAACCCCACTCTGGAAGAATTGAACTCGAAGAAGGTCTTCGCCTGTCCTTTCCGGAGCTGCCCACAAGAAGACAGGGAGGGTGCATCAGGAGTAGCAACGAAGGCCTGCCTCCCCACCCCGCCCTCTGGCCAGCCCTGCCCTCCTCTCTTACCCGGCAGCCATCGTAAGGGACATGGATGCTGGCTGCTGCCGTCTGGTTAAAGGACAGCTCCTCCCCATTGGCCCCGAGGAAGCGGAGGGACCGGCCGTGATCCCCTGCGGCTTCGTCCAGCCAGGCTGCGGAGTTTTGGCAGGAGTAGGTGAAGTGCTGGTGGGCCGTGGCACTTAACAATTTCAGGAACGTCAGCTGCACCACGTTCACTGCGGCCCCATCGGCATCCACGTAGGAGAACTGGGGGTGGGACAAAGCCAGGATGGGGAGGGGTGCGGTGCTCCATTAGCCCCTATCTTTTCTGAGGAGCACCCCACGCTCCTCAAGTCTCTATCCACTGACAGACCTGACACCCCCACCATGTCCCCATTTCAGGGACAGTCTCACCAGCTGCCCAGTCACCCAAAGCAGAACCCTAAGAATAATCTTTCACATCTCCTGTACCCCTCTTCCCAGCTAGTGGATTCTCCACTTGGCTCATCTCATCGGACCACCCAACTGGCCCATTGGACCACCAATTCTTGGTCCCTTTGTTCCTTCTCCAGACAACCAACATCTTCCTCTAGACCAGCGGTTCTCAACCTTCCTAATGTCTCGACCCTTTCACAGTTCATGTGGTGGCGATCCCCAACCATAACATTATTTTTGTGGCTACTTCATCACTGTCATTTTGCCACTGTTATGAATCAGGCAACCCTTGCGGAAAGGGTCGTTGGACAGCCCCCAAAGGGGTCGCGACCCCCAGGTCAAGAACCGCTGGTGTAGACAAAGACCTCACAACTCCACCTCCAGCTCACTCCACGGTCTTGTAAGTCCCAGGCCCGGAGAGCTCGCCGGCCACCTCCTGAGTCCTCTCTATCTCCTGTGTCCAACACGGTGGCCACTAACCGTGCCGGGCTGTGAGCATCTGGAACCTGGTCAGAGACTGAGGATCTGTGTTGGGGGTAGGGTGGGGGTTGGTTTTTCACTTTTTATTTCCTTTATAAATGATAACAGAGCTTCCAGCCGGGGATCCACTTGGAACCTCCCAAGTGTTGTGAATCTACTTTTCCAACTGTGGACTTTATGAAATCTAAAGTTTGATCAAATATTTCCAGTGACATTTATCATATCAGTTGAAATGTGCTGCAGAGGCAAAATATACCCCAGGTTTTAAAGAACGGGTATTTTAAAAAAAAAAAAGAAAGAGAGACAGCAGAATCTCTCAAATCATGTTTGCTACCAAAAATGATTACAAATAAGACAATAATTTGTTTATATTAAACAAAAAACTCACTGACCTCTAGTCCATGCCAATTCATGGTGACCCATAGGACAGGGTGGAGCTGCCCCTGTGGGTTTCTGAGATGATAACTCTTTATCGGAGTAGAAAGCCTCCTCTTTCTCCCAAGGAGCGGCTGGTGGTTTCAAACTGCTGACCTTGTGATTAGCAGCCCCACGCATAACCCACCATGCCACCAGGGTTCCTTGCTTATCTTAGGCTAAGTAAAAATATGACTAAGCCCTAACTGGCCCCAGATCATCAGTTTGATAATACATCCTTTTGGGCTTCATTCTCTTCCTGTATCATTTCCGCACTCTCCAGTTGAGGTTTTCTGGAATCGTCTTCCAGATAAACTACGAGCAGTTCAAGTCTTGTCTCAGGGTCCCCTCCTCACATAACAGCACTGTTCTATTTGCTTTCCGGACTACTGTCAGTCTCTCCCACTAACGTGCCGTCTTCATGAAGTCAGGCAGGGTGTTGTATTTGCTGCTACGTGCCCACTGTTGGGCCTATTAACTAAATTAACCTCAAACTGAACCCAGTATCCACACACACAGCCCGCCGTCGAATCTATCCTTCTATTCGTGTCCACACTCCAGAGAGCATTTCTAGACACCAGTCACCCAATCCAGGAACCCTTGGTGGCATAGGAGCTATATGCTAACCACGAGGTTGGCGGTTCGAAACCACAAGTTTCTCTGCCAGAGACGGGTGAGGCGTTCTACTCCCGTAAAGAGATGCAGCCTCGGGAATCCAGGGGGGCAGTTTCACCCTGTCCCAGAGAGTTACTGAGAGTTAGAATGGACTCGACTCCAGGGCAACGAGTTTGGGTTTTCTGAGAGACACCCAAGCCGGAAACCTGGGCTTGATCCCCAATCTTCCCTCAACTCCAGCTAATCAATGACCAAGTCCTGCTGACTCGCCCTCATAGTTAGTACTGTCTCAGCAGAACCAACCTCACTCAGCCCAGACGCCCTCCTCGCTCTCCTGAAGCAACAGGCCAACTTCCCTCTGGGTCTCAAAGGCCCCAGCCCACTCCCCACATCGCCCCCCAGAGAGACTGCCCCCTCCCTCCCTTAAACACATTCCATGGCTCCTCACTGCCCATGGCCTGGTCCTCGTCCACCTCCCCAGTCTCTTTTCTTGCCACATCCGCTACCAGACACTCACCCTCTCTTGACTCCAGGCCTTTGCTACCAGACACTCACCCTCTCTTGACTCCAGGCCTTTACATATAGATATGCTGCTCTCTCTACCTGAAACACCCTTCCTCATCTTCCCTAACCGAGACCCTACAACAGGGGGGCCTTTCGATACTTCCGGAGCTACCACTAGATTGCTACCCGCCCCCCAAGCTTCCTCCATCCCAGATCCAGCACTCTCGATAGCAAACCTAAATACCCACTCCCATCAGGTCTAAGATAGAGGGTTTCCAAGACTGTCCAGCTTTATAGGAACAGACAACCTCCTCTTTATCCCAAGGAGTGGCTGATGGAGTCGAACCATGGACCTTGCAGGTAGCTGCCGATCACCGAACCCACAGCCCCACCAGGGCTCCTTAGCATTCTGCATGGAAACTGCCTATTACCCATCTGACACTGCAGGCCTCTCCCACCCCGCCCCAAGTCTTTGATCTCCAGGAAGGCGGAGGCCAGCCTGTCCTGCTCTTGTTGACTGAACCCCTCCCCCAACTGTGTGTGTGTGTGTGTGTGTGTGTGTGTGTGTGTGTGTGTGTGTGTGTGTCGGTTCCCACTCATTTCCCATTATTCTCCCTCCTGGTCTCCAGCAACTCACCTTCTTCCCCCGGCGGAATGTGCTGTACCAGGTTCCCGGCTTTTCCCTGGACCAGGAGGCCAGTTTCACCTGGAGGCAAGAAGAGGGTCACTGAAGCGGATGCCCTTGGTGCCCAGCTCAGGGCTCGGTGATGACGGAGAACCCCAGGATTTCTGGGGGACCCTACGGTCTCACCTCCCAGCCTGCAGACTGGAGGACCAGGTGGGGCTTATAAACTAGTGAAGTCAGGGATGGCGAAAGTCAGGGATGGTGTGGCCGCACAGGGAAAGGCTGGGGTTCAGCACCAGACAGCCGCACCTGAGCAAGGCCCGTCAAGACTGCTTCCTTTACGACTGTGTCTCCGGCCCACAGAGACAGCAGCGTCTGTCTCCCTGATTCTTGCTGTACCTGCCCCGGGCGTACAGCGGGGAGCTGACAGAGCCCCCAAGCCACTGCATTCCAGTTGGCTCCAGATGACACAGGGTTTCCCAGTGCGGGAGGCTTTGCCAGAGCAGACAGCCTCCTTCTTCCTCTGCGGGTTTGAACTGCTGGCCCTGCCAAGGCACTTGGGCTCCTTGGGGATGCAGTAGGCTCCATGTGGGAGAAAGAGGAGGCACTTTCTACCCCCCTACAGAGTGACAGCCTGCCCTGCAGGGTCGCTCTCAGTTGGAATCTCCTCGGTGGCAGTGAGTTTGGTTTGTTTGTTTGTTTGTTTGTTTAGAGGCACCCAATCAAAGTCGGCTGAAGAAAGGAGACCATTTCAGACCAAGGCGGGTGGGGGTGGGAGTACGGATGGAGAGCCCTTCCTGGGGGAGGGCACAAGGGGGTTCCCAGAGCCCTGACCCCCTCGCAGGGGGCCTCCGGGACCTCGGGGTCCTCAGCCCAGCTGCCCGGCGATGGCGATGGCGATGGCGATGGCGGGGGCACTCACCGTCTCAAACTTCTTGTCCGGGTGGAGGCAGGTCTTTCCCCCCGCTGTGAAGTTGCAGAAAACCCTGAGCGCGTCCTTAGAGCAGCCCTGGTTGGGGTCGATCCAGTACTCCCCTGCCGCAGAGCCAGAGCGCATCCGTGAGCGGGGACCTCACCCAGGGCGCCCCGCGACCCAGGGAGGCGGGGAGCTCACCGTCCGGCAGGTGCGGGTGGTTGCGGTGCAGCTCGCTGCACACGAGGCCCGGGCGCTCCGCTGTGCCCGGAGGGCGCCGCAGCTGCTCCACCTCGACGCTCAGCGAGGCCAGCGAGGCCAGCACCTCCTCCAGGCCGTCCCCCAGGACGGGAAGGGAGCGGCGGCGACGGCGGCGCAGCCTGGGCAGCTCGGCCGGGGGACCCTGGAGTGGGGCGGAGCCAGGGAGAGGAGGGCCCAGAGGAAGTACAGGGACGGGGGCGGGAGAGACAGAAAGAGGGGCTCACCGGAAGGAGACACAGAAAGGCCCAGGTGTGTGAGAGGCCAAAGAAAGGAAATGAGAGAGAGAGGGCTCTCCAAGGAGAAGGGGTAGGGGGAGGAGGGAGAAATGGCAGGAGCAGATGTGGGAAGGGCAAGGAGACAAACAGGAAAAGGCCAGAGGGAATGGAAGCGGTGGAGGGAGGGATAGAACCCAAGATAAGCGAGACATGAGGGGGAGACAGTCACAAAAGATATGATCCAGGTCACTGCTCCAGCAGGATTGTCCCCTCTCCGCCCCACCCCAACCCTCTTGAATTCATAGCTGCCCTGGGCTTTCCAGGAACTGCCCTCCACACCCACATCCCTACAGGCCCTCAAGTCTGTCCCACCCCTGCTAGGCCCTGAGGACCCCATGGGGAACACAGGACATAGTTCCCCACCCCTGGCACCCTTACAGGGGAACTCTGGGCAACTCACCGGGGGTCCAGGAGGCCCTGGAGGACCGGTGTCTCCTTGGGGACCAACGGATCCCTGTAAAGAGAGGTCACTTGGAAGTGGCTCCCCAGAGACCTGACCTCTTCTCACCAACACACACACACACACACACACACACACACGCATACACATACATATAGACACATAACACACATATATACACATACACAAATATACATACTCACATATACATACATATAACATACATATACACATATGCTACACATACACACATATATGCAC
>NW_022103934.1:1853294-1857896 GCF_000313985.2 Echinops telfairi | reverse complement strand
ACACATACACGCATACATATATACATACACACATACACAAGCATACACACACACACAGCCTTAGGGGAAGATTAAGATGCACATCCTCTTTCCGGATTGTAACATCGCTGAAAACAGCATGCGTCTTCCTCATCAGCAAGCCTAGTTTACTTGACAGAATTGGTTTCTTGGCCATTTGTAAAAGAACGGCGCGTTCTACAACCGATAGCATCTTAGATTTGATGGAACACAATGGCAGGCAATCAATAATTGCTGAATACAAGATGAGTGATTATGGGGAAACTGATGAGTGTAGGGAGGGACTGAGACATGGGGGCGTGTGTACTCACCAGGGACCCCTTGGATCCCTTCTGTCCCAGAGGACCCTGTGGAGTAGAAGCAGGAAGAAGTGGAGTCCTGGACTGGGCCTCTGGGAAAACCCTATCTCCCCAAACCCCCCATACTCACTGCGACACCAGGGTCTCCAGGGTGGCCCAAAGAGCCAATAGGGCCGGGGAGACCCTGCAGAAGGGACATCAGGGCCAGCATTAGTGAGGTCTCACTCCATTGCCCAGACATCCCCCAAATAAGGTGCTAATCCCCCTAAAGAGGGACCCAACCCCCACCCCTAGCACAGCCTCCAACCCACAGTCCCCAGACATAGGTCTCCATTTCCCCCGAGCCCTTTCTCTCAATCCTGCAAGAAGCAGGGCGGTCCCCAAGCCCCCACCCCCACAGTCTCCACATAAGCCCCTTCTCCACCCCCTCCGTGGAGGAGATCCTTTCCTCAGGACAGGACACACACTCACAGGCTCTCCCTTGGTGCCAGGGGGGCCTTGCACGCCTGGAAACCCCTGATCCCCTTTTTCACCAGCTTCCCCAGGAGGGCCAATGAGGCCGATCAATCCGATCTGGCCCTAAAGGTGTGGGGGGAAAGCGAGGAGCTGGGAGAGGCTTGGCCCAGGGCGTTGGAATCATGTTTGGGAGCAAAGAAGAGCTCCGATCCCTGGGGAAGGAAGGGAAAGGGGGAGGTGGTGGGCAGGAGGAAGAAGGGGATGAGCTAGCCCTTACCTTTTCTCCCTTGAGGCCAGCATCTCCTTTCAGTCCTGGAAGGCCAGGGGGGCCCTAGAAGGAGAGCAAGAGTCCATGAGTAATTGTCCAACGCCTCCAGGTGTGATTCGGGGATGGAATGAGCAGGGTTGTGGTCATGGGGAAGGTCAGGAAAGAGGCGGTCGGTTAGAGAACGGTGAAGTGGCCAAGATCCCTATAGCTGGTCATTGGACACCATCAAAATGGAACATCCACGTGGGTAGTCAGTGTAGGCCATCAACAGAGAGAAGAGGTGTGGTCAGTAGAAACCACCAAGACGCAGGGTCAGTGTACGATCAGTGTAGATCAAAGTGGAAAGTCAATGAGGGTGGCGAATGTAAGCTATCAAAACAGTGGTCAGAGGGGATGGTCAATGTGGGTCATCAAGACAGATGGTCAGTGTGGTGGTCAGCATAGACCCACAGGAGAGGCGACCAGAGCAGAGATAGGCAGATGGACAGTCAGATGGATAATCAATGAGAATCGGCCTGTGTCATCCACACCGAGAATCACTAAGGGTTACTGGATACCAAATGTGTGTGGTCCCAGCACTGGGCCCTCAGGGACAAGGAAGTCTCTTACCAGGGGGCCAGGAGGGCCCGTCTGTCCAGGGGAGCCCAGGAGGCCTGGTTCACCCTGAGGACAAAACAGAACCATGGGGGAAGGCCATCCTGCCAGAACCCGTGGTGAAAGACCCCACCCTTCACCCGAGGCCAGCTCCTCCCAATTATGAAAATGGAGGTGATCAGAGCACACATCTGGCGCCCAGCCTCTGCCCTCCCTTGGCCATCTTACTCACCACAGGGCCAGGGATCCCTCGAAGGCCCTCGGGCCCAGCATGCCCAGGGGGGCCTCGAGCCCCCACAGGGCCTGTCTTCCCAGGGGGGCCGTCAGGGCCTGGCTGCCCCTGAAACAGTGTCAAGGGGGGAGGGGAAGAGTCAGGAGATGCTTACCTTCTAACCACAAGCAAGAGCTATCAGGGAGAGGGGGGCTATTGGACCACCTGTGGGGGGGGTCACAGGATCCCCCTCTATGGCCCATTGCCCATCCCCCAGTTCTGCCTCCTGATGGCTTCATTGTTGGCAAAGAGTCAGGACAGGGACCCTGGACACAGGTGGGGACACTCACCTTGGTACCTTTCTGTCCTTCTCTGCCTTCCGGGCCCATTCGGCCTGAAGGACCCTGCAGAAGAGGGGAAAGAGAGTGTGAGTGTGTGTTGGGGAGAGGGGGGTCCCTATGCGGGTGGATGGAACTCCTGTAGAGGTGAGTGAGGGTCCTGTGCAGGTGGTTGGGCCTGTACAGATCCATAGAGGGCCTTGGTGTGTCAGTAGAGACCTACGTCGGTAAGTGGGAGCCCATGAGATGTGTGTAGATGAAGGGGAAAAGGTGGGAGCCCAAGCAGCCATGAAGTGGGGTATCACTCACCCTCTTCCCAGGGGGCCCTGGGGGGCCTGGTTCCCCAGAAGCACCCGATGGGCCCTACAGGGATCACAACAGCAACGAGAGTCACATTAGCAAATGTTGGAGGAGCCTGACTGTGTTTCAGGCTGCCTTTGGTTAGAAGACAGCTTTCCCCAGGCATCTCCCGAGCACCTGCCATCTCCCACCTTCCCGGGTCACTTACATTCATCAAGAGACCTCATAAAGGTCCCCCAGCTCACCACTCACTGCCCCCCAACCCCGTTCTCCCAGCACCACACCCTTGACCCCACTCACCGGACCTCCAACATCACCATGGTCTCCCTTCTCCCCCGGGGGGCCATCGATACCCTATAGGGGGATAAGTTGGGGAGTCATGAGAACATGCCAGAAGGGGGATGGCTTACTCCACCGACAGCCCAGGTCGGGAGAGGGGCCACAGAGCTAGGAAAGACATCAGGCCTGGGTTGGGCTGTGGGGGGGTCGGGGTCATCCTCACCGCAGGTCCAGGGTCTCCTGGGGGTCCTAGATCTCCTGGGAGTCCTGTGGGGCCCTGAGGCACAGAGTAAGTAATAATCACATCTCTGAGTGATTGCACATCCTTCATTCCGTTCAACAGATCAACCGGTCCCTACAATTCCTAAGTCTCTAGGACCTCAGGCCAGGGCCAGGCACCATTCTGGGGACTGGGGACACCACACCCAATCACTGCCCTGGGAGAGCAGACTTTGTCGTGGTTAATGCATACAGAGGAGACTGTGATATGCATCAGGGTTCACGGAGGGAGCAGCCACTCAGGGAAGGGGGTACAGCAGTTGGCCATGGAGTGAGCTTCAAATGAGGTGCCACAGACTGGGGCTCCTTCGTGTCTCCATTGGGAGGCTCAGCACTTGCTTATCCCTGGGACACAGGGCCTCAAATTCCCCACCATGCCACATTCCCCCCACCCACACACCTCTGTCAGCCCAGCTTCTGACCTAGCAGGACCCCAGCCTTGACCTTTCCGACACGGTGAGGCTGGTCCAAAGGGAAAACACATGGGTGTCCTCCATGCATTGATGGATGGGCCATCCATCCACTCACTCACTCAGGCCCTTCTCAGTGGCTCGTGGGGGGTCAATGGATCTTATTTTTAGTCATTTTATTGGGGGCTCTTACAGACAATATAACAACCATATAACATCAACAATATAACCATATAACATCAACTCTAGCAAGCACTCTTGGACATAGGTTGCTATCCGCATTTTCAAGACATCAACCTTCCACTTGAGCCCTGTGACCTGGCCCAATGGATTTCAGCACGAGCTTCCTGGCCACATGTTTGAGAGAAGGGGGGAGTCTGCAGGTGCGTCCACCTCCCCCTGACCTCCCCTCCTCTGCCCCCACGCCTCTCCAGAACTCACCACGCTCCCTTTGGCTCCATCCTCTCCAGGGGGGCCTTTCTTGCCTGGTGGTCCAGCGGCGCCAGTTGGGCCTGAGTCTCCCTTTTCGCCAAATTCACCCTTGGGACCCTTTGCAGAACCAGAGGTCAGAGGTCAGAGTGGCCAGGACTCTCTGGGGGTCAAAGGTCAGCATACATGGATTCAGGAATCAGGTGAGTCTGGGAATTTCCTGAGGTCATGGGTCAGGGTGGCCTAGACTTCCCAAAGGTAAGAGGTCCTAGTGACCCTGGACTTCTAAAGGCCAGGGGTCAGATGGGCCAGTGGCCCGGAGGTCCTGGCGCATCATCTCCAAGCGAGGGCTCATGGTTTGGATTTGCACAGGTCCCCACTTCCCTGCTTAGCCTTGAACCTTGAGCAGTGTACGACCCACAACACTATGTAGGAACCCTATCGGAGGCTTCCCAGCAGTCTGCCATCGAGACAGCCAGGTGATGACCATAGATCAGGGTTCCGTAGGTGACTTTCAATTGCCCAGAGGTCAAGGTGGCCCTGAGTGGCCAGGACCCAGTGATTCCACAGATGAGCACAGGGGACAGAGAGCTCAGTCTCTTACCGGGATGCCTGGGGCTCCTGGGGGTCCTTGGTCTCCAGCCTCCCCTGGCTCTCCCTGCAGGAGACAGAATGGGAGTTGGGAAGGGTCCCATCCTGGCAGACAGGGAAAGGACCCCCC
>NW_022103934.1:1850403-1852274 GCF_000313985.2 Echinops telfairi | reverse complement strand
ATTCGCAGATTGAGTTCTGCTTCAAGCCTGTTGGTCACGGTGAGTGGTTGGGTTTTGGACTCCGTCTGAGTTTGGACGATAAGGAGTTTGGAGTTGGGGTGAAAGTTAAAGGTCATGAAGAGGGTTGAGATCGGGGCTGAGATGGGGTTCAGGGTTGGGGCCGAGAGTGCAACTGGGTTAAATGCCAGGGTTGAGTTCATTTTGGGTATTGCCGCTGAGGGACAGGGTGGGGAGAGGGTCGAGGGGGGCCCTGAGTCAGGCTGAAGAACACGCTCGCTCCCATCAGGGATCGACAAGGGTCCCAGAGCTCAGAGCACTCACTCACCGGCAAGCCTGGGTGTCCCACAGGACCTTGAATCCCTACTGGTCCAGGTGGGCCCTGGGGATGGGGAGGGGGGGGGCGAGAAACAAAGTCCAAGGCCCCTCAGGTTCAAGATGGAGTGGGGGCACTGGCAATGTCAGTCCCTGCCTCCCTGCCCATAACTCTTTGTTAGAAAAATCACACCACCAGGGGCAGCTACGTCCTCTCAACCCCATCTCCCTAGCAGACGATTCTTGGGATCCAAAAGGGCACCGGCCTCTATTTCTGGTCTAGCCTGCCAGACCTGTCTCTGGAAGTCTCACCACAGCCCGGCAACTGAGCTGGCTCACTGCTGCTGCTGGATACCGGAACTGAAGGCCAAGGGCCTCCCAGCCAGAGCCAAGTGTGGGCCACCAGAGAAGAGGAGAGGAGAGGGTCACCTCCCCCTTCCCTTGGGGCCCAGCTTCTATCTGCAGTTGGGTTCTGTGAGCCCTGACCCGAAGCATTCTGGTAAGTTTGTAATGCTTGCAGGTATGAGGATAGGGCCCGGGAAGGTGGCAAGTTCTGTACATCTTCCCGCTCCTCCCAGACACCCCTCCCCCTCTTCCCTTCTGGGGGAGAACTCCACAATTGGGGGCCCCCACTCACCGCTTCCCCCTTGTCCCCTTTGCTCCCCTTATGACCAGGGGCGCCCACGTCTCCCTGCAGAAGAAACAGGATGAGAGAAGACCCGGCCTCTCCACACCGTCCATGCTCCTCCTGGCCCCTGCCTCCCCAGGCGCCCCTCACCTTGTCCCCCTCCTCTCCTGAAGGCCCGGCAGCTCCATTGGGTCCAGGAAGGCCCAGGGGCCCTGGGATGCCCTCTTTGCCAGTGGGACCGGAGGCGCCACGTTCACCCTGACTCAGAGAGTTGGAAAGGGTGGGAAAGGCGGGTCAGGGGGCTAGGGCTGGAATGTCCCAGGGGTCCCTGTACATGGTAGGCCCGGGTCCCCCGGGGGAATGGGCTGGGCAGGTCACTTACCAGGGACCCCTTCTCGCCTGTAGGTCCAACTGGGCCCTGGCCTCCACTTTGGCCAGGAAGCCCAATGCCTCCTGCTGGGCCCACAGGACCCCGTTCACCAGGGGAGCCCTGAAAATGAGGACATCATAACCAGGCGTGGCTCTCCTTCAAGGAGAGAGAGCGGCTGGGCAGTCCCCCTTTCCTCCTCTCCGGAAATCAAACACCGAGCTTGGTCAGTCTCGGCTCTGCCCACCACCCTCCTCCAGGTGGTTCCCAAACCCTGAACATCCTGCCCCAATCACTGCCCTGCACAGCCCCCCTCTCCCGGGTTCAGCTCCAGTCCCACCAGGCCCCTCCAGGTTCCTCACACACCAGGCAGCCTCCGGCCTCAGGGCCTTTGCACCTGCCGTTCCCTTTGCCTGGAACACTCATTCCTCTTGAAGATGCCCACTTGGTCCCTCCCCTGTCTCCTTCAGGGCCCGGCTCAGCTGTCACCTCCAGAGGCCTTCCTTGGTCAGCCCATGCCCGCTGCTGTCTGCCACCCTGTGCTCCACATCTCGGGGGGTGGGG